>NC_067201.1:24895867-25202702 GCF_000699445.3 Schistosoma haematobium
GCTATAAACCTGTTGAAACAAACGTTGTCAGTCGTCAGTACGAAATTCTGGAAGTCATCATTAGAGCCATGTGACGAACCCCTGTTTTACATTTATAACAGTCCACATATTTTAGTGCATAACTAAAATTTGCAACGCATGTGGGCAGAAGACACTTATTCTCTTCATAATTTAAGCGGTTAACCGCCGACTAACGCTACGCGTTCCAGTGTGACCTATCAGGACACCTTGGTGTAATAGCCCATTCTTTTATTTTTTTCTCATGTCTGAGTAACTTGCGTTCAACAAATATCGTATGAATGTGAGGTTTATGGGAAAGAGCACCGACCCCGCACGTATTCGAACCGTTGTCCCCCAAAATGCTAGGTGACGCACTTTACCAAAAGACAACACCGGTCCGTAGTAGACCTGACTGCAATATCTCCTTACATTAGTAAATTATTAGCGATACCCACAACTAACAGAACATCCTTTCGTCTGGGGGGCAAAGCAACTTGGTTCCTAGGTGACCGTAGGAAATATAGTCTCAATATTGAGATGGTGGAGAAGATTTGTAGCTCAGGTGGATGATTTTGGTGGAGTTTTGTTCTCTGAGCTGGATGGTTTGGTCGTGGAGCTTTCATCGTTCTTCTGAATGACATCATCAGCACAAACTTCAGATAGAAGTGAAGTGTTTGAATTTCTCCATATGTGTCTCAAAGCTTGTTCTGTGCACCTCGACGTTGATTGGTTCTTATTGACCTTAAATTTGTCATTGTTTACTTCGTTTTTTTGGTTGCGTCTCCCATTGTTTTGATTTTTGTTCTTATGCTTGTGCATGATTTTTCTGATTGTTTGATAAATTGGATTGATATCAATGTGCTTGTTGATTGCTGACTGACCTGAGTGTCAGGCTTCTAAAAATTCTCTGGTGGTTTTAAAGTTTCCTCTGTCTAAGATTTCCACATTTTTCCAATCGAATGAGTGTCCGCAGTTGTTCATGTGTATTGATATAAGTGAAGAGATATCATGCCGTTTGACTACTAATTGATGTTCATGTAGGCGAAGGTGAAGGGGGTGTCCTCTTTGTCCGATGTAGTGTTTTTCGCAGTTGGCACAATTTATTTTGTAGATGATGTTTGATTTGTTTACCTTTGTTATTTCATCCTTTGGTTTGCATAAGATTGATTGTAGTGATTTTGTTGGTTTGTGTACCGCACCTATCCCGAAGGTTTTTAGCAGTCTCGTTGAGGTTTCTGATATGCCTTTTATGTATGGTAGGGGATCCTTTTGTTGATTTCTGTGCTTGACTTGGGTTCTGATGCTGCGTGCGGTTGGTATTTTTTTGATGAAGTTGATGGGGTAGCCGTTCTTCTGAAATACAACCTTTAGGTATTTCCCTTCATTTCTTCGTGCTGCCAGTGTGCTGCGGTGTGTCCTCGCCCTCTTGAACAATGTGTGTACGCAGTTGATTTTGTGAGCTCTTGGGTTGTTGCTGTTGTAGTTGAGAATTTGATCTGTATGAGTCGGTTTCCTATATACTTGAGTTCCCAGTTTTCCTGTTTCGGTTCTAGTGATCAATATATCCAAGAATGCTAGTTGGTTGTTTGACTCCTGTTCCATTGTGAACTTGATGTCATTGAAAACGTTGTTGATCAGTTTGTATGTGTTTTCCAGTTCATCCTTTTTGACGATGACGGAGGTGTCGTCTACGTAGCGAATCCAAATTTTTTGCTTGATCACTGGTAATATCGCGGCTTCTAGTCTTTGTACCACTGTTTCTGCGATCAGTCCTGATATTGTTGATCCCATTGGTGTCCCTTTCGTTTGTTCGTAGATTTTGTTGTTGAATTGAAAGTGTTGTTAGGCATAAATCGATGAGTTCTAGTAGACTTTGAATTTGAAGCTTCGTGTATTTAGTGAGGTTTGTGTCGTTGTTGAGCAGCAGGGATATAGTTTTCTAACCTCCATTCTCTTACAAGTCCTGGACTTCATAGAGAGAATACGTTCCACAATTCATGTATGATAATTTGTGGTTAAAGTCAAATGCTACAAGACAAGATAACAAACTAGTAAAGTATATGACATCTATGGAGTACCTCCGAATACTGACTAGGCGTTGATCGTCATTGACTGAGAGTCAAACAATGAACACGCTGGTTATTCTTTTTTTAGGATGCGGAAGCTAGATTGATATGCTTTAGGTCGGTTAGTTGAGTGAAATGACATTCTTATGGAAGTCGATTGTAGGAGGAAGCTGATGTAACAACATAGGTTCATTGGTTAATAGTTGGCCGCAAACATCTCAGTAATGTCAGAACATCATAGGTCAAGTATTCGTTCACTTCTTTATTTTGTGTAAGTATCATATTTCCTATTATTATGTATTGAATGTTGCAAAACTTTATGTGTCCGATAAAGATAATCTCGTAATCCAATTGTCCACTTTCACTATTTAAATAAAGACCTATTCACCACTAGTTTGGTTTCTACTATCGGTTGAACGAGGGGCACAAACATTATCCTCCAGCTAATTATCATGAAAACATTTAAATGGGCATCATTGTAAAAGGATGCGTACGCTGAGAATCTCTTCAAACCGATATTTTGAACAGTATTGCTGCTTCCTCGCTCTTTTTCCTTGTTTTATACTTTACTTTTTTCTCAGGTCTCTTGTAACCATGTTTTATATTCTGCAGTCCACAATTTTATTATTTGGCTTTGGTCAGAGATCTGTGATGGCATTGGACCCTAGCCGCAATCTCCAAGGCTGAAAATGAGATAACTGGGAAAATGGACTTTTGACAGCAACACTAAAGTAATGTCAATAATTGTGTACGCGGTAACGCCCATTCGAAATTCAACTAATCGAATGAAATGGCTCGGCCTTGCAAACGTGGTCACTCCTGTGTAGCTTATAACGTTTAATCATATTAAACATATTGTTCTATATCTTGCCTATAGGTGTTCCCCATCATATATTTGTGATTGTTACGATATGATGAGTCAGTGTAGACAATGCTGTGATTTCCATGTAAGATCTTACAGATATGGAAGTTACATCATGACAGATCTACAATTTTAGGATAAGGTCTATTATTAGAACAGTAGTAATGACGAAGTAGATCATAATTCTACAGTTTAACCGTTACAAGTTTATCTTACAGTTCCATGTTGCGATTGTCAATGGATTTGTTTTTGGCTAGACTCAGGAGTTTAGTCGGAATATTGAAATTTCTGTCTTTGCACTAGGTTTAAGTCAGAAAGACATTCTTTTGTAAAATTCAGTGAGAACTTGTGCGCAATCAGTACACATATTTATTTCAAATGTGAATGGTTTAATTGGCAATTTTACATAGCTTTTATTCTGATTTTGATTCGACTCGCTTACTCGTTTCATCTTCTAACAACTGATATATTACAGTCAGCTCATCACTATTCAGGTCACTTGATTTGCTTACAAAAGTGTCGCAAACGTTACCATTCTGGTATTGATGACATGCCGCTTCATAGTATTGTATTTAGCATTTCTATATATCTGAGTCCATGAGTCCGGATAATACAGAAGATACATTTTTGCACAGGATCTATTGCTTACCGTTCATGTGTCCTCACTGCTGTAGAAAATTTGGGGATGTACACCAATTGACAACGGCAGTCAATGTTTGCTGCCCACCCTTCCACGAAGTCGTCCAAACGATCTTCTACAGTTGCCTAAGAACTTAAGGGAAATTTATTGTGCCAAACCATCCTCAATGCCTGACACCTTACATAACTGCACGCTATCCTGTTTTAATTTTTATTCATGCTAGGTCACCAAAATCTTACTGCTATAAATGTGATCGTTGTTAAAATATCCGGATGCTCAAGTCTGTGCACTTTATGAAAGACACTGCATCGATAACATTTCGGTAAGATTGGACAATCTATACTCGTGTGTTGCACAGTAAGGTTTCCTTACCACTTTCCGATTATTTCATTCGTAGTTTCAGAGTTGTCAATGGTAGCATATGTTGAAAATTGACATCCGCTTTTGTGATCCGAGCTGGTTTATAGGAGTCAAAGTTCTTCAAAGTACTTGAGAAAGTTATGTTATACATCTGCAGTAGGCTGAAAGATATTCAAATATTGCGACTCTAGAGCAGTGTGATCGTTTGGAAACGAGTTATGAAGAGGTCATGAGTTTATGGCCCATGAACATGGTAAATTATCGGTTTGCCAAATAGTATTTATAGAGCCCTACATCCCGATAAATGGTTGAAAGTTAACTTCTGAAAGTGTTGCACCTCGATCCAGTGTTTTATTATCGTTTCAAGAAGAATGCCTAGGGTTACCAGTTGTTTAGCAACTGTCGTCAGACTTCTCTGACTGCCACGTCGGAAACATTTACGAGGATGAAAGCCTTTGGGTTGAGATGAGTGAGTAAATTTGATTTTGAGATAGTTTACTTAACTGTGTAGAATGCTATTTTATTGTCGTTTGAATCCATAGATTTGTGATTTCTATTGAGTTGGTCTGTTAAGAATCTCATGAGATACGGGTGGTCCGTTATGTAAAATCGTTGAAAAAGCATCAGATCGCTAAACTTCCTGAATAGCTTGACTGTGATGAGTTCTTGGCAGTCCAGGCTGACTGTCTCTTTAGCAGAAGGTGAATGCCTTGAATATTAATGCTGCAATAAAGTTTAGGGAGACGGTTTTGATCCGACATTTCAGAAAGTTTGCAGTAATATCTTGTTTTACAGTTAAGGTGAGGTTGCTGGAGATGAAATTCTATATCTGAACTTCCGGTCAAATAGTCATTAGAACAACAAATATAAGCGAACAATTGTTTTCAATTAGATCGTCATCAGGCTCTACTCTTATATACATGAATATTTATACGAAAATGTAAACCAATCAAGGCAATATGGGTCAATAATCACAATGAAATAGAATGAGTCTGGCGCGAACTTTGAAAGTGGTAACATTTTTTCACGTAGTTTAGGAATTCTCCGACTTGCTCTTTTGTAGAGTGTAATATACTGTGATTATCATCCTATCCTGTACATGGGGTACATCTTACCCCGAAAAATAAGAAAATAACTTTTTTTATTCGACGGACAATTACCAGTTCGTATTGTACCAATTGCGGACTTAAGTCTTAAATAGATCTGCAATTTATTATATACTCATAGTCTCTAATCCTAGTATTAACCAAGTTAATACTTAATAACAACTAATACTCAGATATTATATTTTATTTAACGAGCACTATGCTCACCCATCTTCAAATCATGACCAATAACTCCAGTTGAAGAGAAATTTCACCGACTTCTAAGCCAAATAAAAGGTCCAAATCTGTAACCCCTATAACTGACGACTCGGTGCCTGACAATGTCGAAGCTTTAACTACTGAACAATATGTGTATTGTACACAAAAGTCTCTATCACCACCAGATTTTCTATGTCACAGCCCCTCTATCTCTACGTGCAGTATGCCAACGGTAAGACTGGTTGACATACAAGACATTATACTGACGTGCATCGAAAAGTCAGTACAGTCTATTAGACAGTATGTTCTACCAAAGCCTAAATCTAAAATTTCAAGAACTAAAGAGTCCAGTGGTCCATCTCATACACACCAAAATACTGATAGAAATAGTAATGATATCCGACAGCTACAAAACTCTCTATCCGAAATTAACGGCAAACATGAGCGAATAGCACCCCTCACTCATATATGGGGCCTCGATACAGACAGGAATCTTGAGCAACTCACTAAAGCTGAGTGCGTTTCGGAGTTTGTGGCTGAAGAAGTGACGAAAAGAGTGATGTCCTCCCTCAATGTAGTTGTGTATAACCTCCCCGACCGCACGCACCCATCTAAGTTAAGGGATATTTGCCTTAGAGCATGTGGTATGCCGAACGTTAACTGCAAAGTCATCTGCCTTAGAGAAAAGTCAGACAGATCAACTTTCCCCTCTTGATTATGTTTGGCTGTTGTAACGATGCTAGGCCGTTTGTTGATTCGAGCAAAAATATTAGCTCACCAATTCCACACAAAAATATAAAAGTCACTCCAGACCTTACGCCCTGTCAACGTCGTGTAAGAAGACGTGAATCGATAGGATTGAATGGGAGTGTTACAGTTAATAATAAGCCAGAGACAGTTTGCAACACAGCAAATAGTTTGAAACACACGAACAATAAGTATGACACCACTCCACATACGGCTGATCACTCTGTTGATCTAGATGAGTCTGCAGGTCAGAAACCTTTGGATGAGATACGGACCCCAACTGACACCAAAAACCATGACGACATGACTAATCCCAGCTGTTCGCTCAGTAATGTACTAAAATGTGAGTCGTGGGACAACACACATCCAACTTAACCTATACACTCGAAAATTTGTCCTTCTAACGATACCCCACAAGTAGACTTGAAAGAGCCTGAGTTCATCTCACAGAGACAACGAAGGACTCCAGCTCTGACAATAAAGGGTGTGAAGACAAAACTCACGATGCCGAATAGGGAAACACGTAAGATTGAACCCAACTGCTCTATAGGTATCCCAAGAACAGTGAACAGGTTCTTCCCGCTGCTATCGTATAACTTGCCTTCAAAACCACTAAGTTGGAAAATGGGTGGTGGACTTCAGCGTAACAAGCCGTCTTACACACAGACTAACGAAAACTACCAGAGAACTGGCCACCCAAATCGCCCCCTGAGGCCTAAAACCATTAATAAGAATGGTAGTAATGGGTTCCTCATTCCACACCCCATCTACATCCCCCAGGATCACAACTGTAATTATTCTCAGAAAGAAAACTCTTCACACCCTTTAGTACCAACCCACCACAAAAAAGGCTCCTATATATAATAACAGTCGCAACTCCTTCCAGTTACGCGCAGCAGACCCCTTTCACGCTAACGTAAACAGCCATAACAGGGGCTACGAGTCTAACCATCAAGACTATTTTGAAAATAACCATACACTTCACAGTAGGCCTGTACAAGATTGTTTTGGAATAAGACCCCTAGTGACACCTCTGTTGAAGCATATAGCCCAAGTTATTTCAAACCACATGCAAACCATAGATTTGTTTCCTCCGTACAGTTTCCATCAGAGTGCACTCCCACCCTTTCCTCCTGGGTAAACTCCCCAACCAACTTCACTAGCTCATTTGATACATCTCCCACTAAGTCTAGCTATCAAAATACCGAGCTAATGAAGAAAATTCTATCCCTCACTTCAAACTCATCTCGCACCCGCGAGGGTTACGACGACTTTATCCGAGATACCCTCACCCATTTTAACTTAGTAGGCCACTTGCTTAATATATGTCTTATCAACGCTCCATCGATTTGCAACAAAAAGTCGGATATAGCCCTGTTTGTATCCATGTATCAACCATCACTTATAATGATATCTGAAACATGGACAAACAGTAATATTTCCGACCGAAGTATATCTCTTGATAACTATTTCCTATATAGAAGTGATAGATTGAATGGACGAGGCGGAGGATGCCTTATTTACGCTCACTGTAGCCTAAACTCACTACTATGTGATATGCCTAAACTAAACAAACTGAAGGAATCGGCGTGGATTGTATTAAAGCCGTCAAATTCCGTTACCTTACTGCTTTGATTTAAGCAGTATTCATACTTACCACAAACGTAAGAGAGCCTAACATCACAAAAGGAGGGGGGCGTTACTCACCAGCAAACATGACAGTGGGAAGATAACTTCAATTCACCCATGTCTGTAGGGCAGAACATTTTGTTTAATTACGGCTCCTTATAGTTTTGTGGGATGTCACGAACTTAAGGTATTAATGCTGATTTATCATGCAAAATACCTCATTATATCGTGTTACGAACGTTGAATTGGTTTCACTTCCTACCCAGTAATCCTATTACAAGCAAACTAGACAATTCGATAATATACGAAACCTACTCAAGACCCTATAATACCTAAAAACTAAAAAAATAAACTAAAAATTAAAAAAATACTAATACAAAAAAAGATGAAAAGGGCTCCAACAGCTTCGAAAAAAAGGAAGATAGTCAATTGTATATCATAATAACTGTTTTTAGCACTATATTTTATGACCATGTAACAGCTTAGGTTGGTTGGTTAAGAGTTGACCCCAAACAACCAAGTATATGCCAAAACAGTATTGTTCAAGTATTCATTCGCTTCCTTGTTTTGTATAAGCGTTATATTCCCTATTATCTTATATTGAATGTTGAGAGCCTTTGTTTGTCTGAACAGATAATCCCACGCTCCACTGTGACTGCGCTAAGATCGAAATGAAGACCTATTGACTACTTGTCTGGTTTCTTCTATCAATAGCACGAGGGTTACCTATAGACACGAAATTGGTGAGCCCTTTTGAACACAAATTTAACCTCATTTTTGTTATTAATATTATATTTTTTGTACTCAATCGTAAAAGTAGACCTGATTATCCGTAAACTAAGTTGGATATATAAATAGTTTTTTTCTTTTTTTTTAATTACCTCAAGTTATTCGTGTTATAGAAACCATTTTTTCGTGCTAACTTTATTGCTATATTTGTCACATACCTCATGTCAGACTCAATAGAAACCCATAATCTGGAGGATTTGTCACCAGTGGAGATAGACACTGTTATGACTACGAAATCCCGACTCCCAGAATTTGATCGTAGTGATCCTGAGTTGTGGTTTGCTCAACTAGAGCATTATTTCACGAGACACAATATCAAATCTGAAGGGATTCGCTATAGAGATTTGTGTTCTATCCTTCCTCCTTCAGTCGCCAAAGAAGTCCGTGACTTGATTTTAGATCCACCATCACCACAACCACACACCATCTTAAGACGAGAGATAATGAACCGTTTATCATTATCAGATAGTCAAAGAATCCAATGACTTTTTCAAGGTGAAACACTAGGTGATCGGTCGCCGTCACAGTTTTTACGTCACCTCCAAGTCTTAGTGGGTGATAACACAGTGGGTGAAGCAGTCCTAAAACAAGGATGGATACAAGCTCTCCCATGCTACGTCCAACACTGTTTGGATGCACAAGATCCTGAAACCTCATTATCTCATTTAGCGCGTATAGCCGACAGAATAATGGAAAGAGGTCCTCCAACTGGATCAGGCACAATAAATCACACTCAAAAAGTAGAATCAACAAAAGACCCCGTAATAGAAGGACTCATTGCGAGTGTTAAGAGTCTCACTGAGGCTGTCACCAGAATGCAAATGGGTCATAGAAACAGGAGCAGGTCACCACAACGACCACGAGCCAAGTCACAAAACAGGTCACAAATGTCCAGACAATCTGGGCAGTTTTGTTGGTACCACTGGAAGTTTGGTGTCAACTCAACCAAGTGCATGCAACCATGCGCCTGGCCTAAGCATTATCCTAAGGCAGCGGGAAACGAGTAACCCCTCCCCAGGTCGCGACGACTGAGGAGGGTCGCCTAAGCAGTCGCTTGTTTTATGTTAGAGACAGAAACTCTGGCTTGAATTTCTTGGTGGATACTGGCGCTGCTCTTAGCATCATCCCTCAAAATAAAACTGAGATTAGTCGAGAAACATCATCAATTACACTTCAAGCTGCAGATAAAACTAAAATCGCGACATTTGGGCAGAAAACTTTAACCCTAGATTTGGGGTTCAGGAGGCAATTCCCTTGGGTTTTCACGGTAGCCGACTTAGATCTGGCAATACTGGGGATGGACTTTCTAGAGAGATACGAATTTCTAGTTGACACCAAGAAACGGCGATTAACACTAAAAGAAACTTCGTATTACACAAAGGGCGAAGAAAGTCACATCAGCTCTCTTAACTTGATTCAAACTCCTCCAGTAACAACAGCGAAATTCCAAGATATACTCGTGGAATTTCCAAACTTAACTAAACCAAACCCACAGCCTTCTAAAGACAAACTAAAAGTAAGTCACACTATCAAAACCGAAGGTGCACCGGTTTTTGCAAAACCCAGGAGACTAGCACCAGATAAGCTCAAAATCGCTAGGGCCGAGTTTGATTATATGCTACAATTGGGTATTATCCGTCCCTCTGATAGTCAATGGGCATCCCCTTTGCATATGGTCCCAAAGAAGAATGAAGGTGACTGGCGACCGTGCGGGGATTACAGAGCCCTAAACCGTCAAACCGTACCAGATAGGTACCCAATACCTCATATCCAAGATTTCACCAACGGTTTACAGGGTATGAACATATTCACTAAAATTGATTTAGTCAGGGCATATCACAATATCCCGGTGGCTGATGAAGATATTCCCAAGACAGCTATTACTACACCCTTTGGCTTATTCGAGTTTGTACGCATGCCATTCGGCCTGAGAAATGCAGTACAGACATTTCAAAGATTCATAGATAACCTACTTCGAGATATGCCATTTGCGCAGGGGTATATAGACGACTTGTTAATTGCCAGCCCCGATTTGCAATCACACGAACAGCATGTACAAGCAGTGTTGAAAAGACTGGATGAACATGGAATAAACATACATCAAAGTAAGTGTGTTTTCGGTGTTCAAACTTTAGAATTTCTCGGTCACACAATAAGCCCAGAAGGGATTAAACCGATCAAAAAAGAAGTGGATACCATCAAACAATACCCCATACCTAGTTCTCTAACACAACTGAGAAGTTTTCTAGGTCTAATTAACTTTTATCGCAGATTCATACCAGGTTGTGCACAATTAATGCAACCTTTGACAGATTCACTTAAAGGAAAACCAAAAGAATTCAAACTGTCTTCTGACGCCATCGAAGCTAATAAACAGCTTAAAGATAAACTGGCTCAAGCAACTACGTTGATATATCCGAATTCTCTTTCCCCACTTGCTTTGATGGTGGATGCTTCAGATAAAGCAGTAGGCGGTACCCTTAACCAACTGGTTAAAAACGCCTGGAAACCAATTGCTTTCTTCTCGAAAAGACTCGCTCCAGCCGAAACAAGGTATTCTACCTTCGGGCGAGAACTTCTTGCAATCTACCTGACCATTAAACACTTCCGACACATGTTAGAAGGTAGGGAATTTATAGTCTTTACGGATCACAAACCATTAACGAATGCATTAAAAGCGAGAGCCGATAAATACTCACCTCGAGAAGTCCGACACCTTGACTATATATCACAGTTCACAAGCGATATCCGACATGTCAAAGGTCAGGACAATCAGGCGGCAGATGCTTTATCCAGACTAGAAATGAACGTGCTACAGCAGTCTACAGTAAACTTCGAAACTTTGAGACACGAACAAGAGCAGGATCTAGAATTACAAAACCTACTTAAAACAAACAATTCAAGTCTTAATTTAAAACAATTCCCATCACATATCGATGGTATTCTAATTTATTGTGACACGACCAAGGCAATGCCGCGACCTTTCGTTCCCAAAAATATGCGAAAGTTGATATATGATAACTTTCATTCTTTGTCTCATCCTGGCGCAAAAGCTTCAACAAAACTAATCAATGCCAGATATATATGGTCGAATTTACAGAAGGATGTACACAAATGGGTTAGAGAGTGTTCAGCATGTCAACAATCAAAGATTAATCGTCACACAAATTCACCCATAGGTGTTTTCTCGCGACCAGATGCACGTTTTGCCCATGTGCATATCGACTTGGTAGGTCCTTTACCACGTTCAAACGGTTTTAATTATCTGTTTACATGCATAGATCGATTTACCAGATTCCCTATAGCCATCCCGTTAGCGGATATCACAGCGGAAACAGTAGCCAAGGTTTTCATGCAGAACTGGGTAACCATTTTTGGTACACCCATAACAATAACGACGGATAGAGGAGCGCAATTCGAATCCGAACTATTTAATAACTTGGCTAAACTTCTAGGCTCCAATAGGATACGCTGCACTGCATATCATCCCCAGGCTAATGGGATGGTAGAACGCTTTCACCGTCAGCTAAAAACCGCCCTTATATCTCACTCAAACCCCAATCAGTGGACAGAATTCCTACCGTTAGTTATGTTGGGAATACGAACATCTGTCAAAACTGACGCACAGTGTTCAGCTGCGGAACTGGTTTTCGGAACAACTCTGAGACTACCAGGTGAATTTATTAACCCTAATACTAACAGTCAAAAACTTAATTTAGAAAATTATGTAGATCAACTACGGGACCACATGTCTAAAATTAAGCCGATTAATACTCGTGAACAATCGCGCGCCGTATATATACCTAAAGACCTAAGCAATTGCACGCACGTCTGGATAAGATGTAACAAAATAAAAGCACCACTCAGTCCTCCATTTGAAGGTCCTTTCAAAGTCGTCTCAAGAAAATCTAAATATTTCGTGATAGAAAAACATGGAAACATCGACACAGTAAGTATTGATAGGCTAAAGCCGGCTTATCTAGATCATGAACCACCATACGTGTTGTTAGATCGTTTAACTGACAAATCCATTACGGAATCGAAATGTAAAGATAATAAATCTTTACAAATGACTAAAACGGTTCGCTGGGCACATCCAATTTGTCAGTCAAGGATGTTGACAGTTTCGGCTGCAGGATAAAATCTAACCACGCAGCTAATCACACCCTGCATCTACTTAAAAATAATTTTTTTCCTCATTCCGTCTCACCGACAACTCCTCAGACCTTTTACCTTTGATATATACGTGTTATGTTAAATATTTTTTTAAAATACTGGACACATAAGCTAGGTATTCCGCAACGATGGCTGAGGATTTTAATCAAACTCATACAACTAACACTGGCAAATACAACGAATTCAAAAAGCAACCCAGGCGAGTTTTATAATCTTTTTCTGGTTAATTAACTATGTTGGCTGTACTTCTTATATATTTATATACATTTTTCACGTAGACTGGCTATACATATAACCATATGAACTACTTCTAAAAGTTTTCGGTTGAGGATATGTTTAGTAGCTTGATACGATTAATACTACCATTAATAAGTAGTTTTCTAGACAAAACATTTTGGATTAAACCATAGTCAAGTACTTACTAAAGTTCTCATCATTTTTTTTCATGTTTAGGAAACTTACGTAATGACTTAACCAGTTTCCCTGCAGCATGCTTTTTGGTGTGATCATATAACCCATCTTTATTGGCAATATTCAGATTTTTTTTTAATTTCTGACATTTAAGAATCAATAACCGTGAAGATATAGTACAGTGCGTTACTGTAAGGTTACTATATCAGCCGCATTGATTCCACATACCTAATTTTAAACAACTTATAAGGGAACTGTTTAGTAATCATAACATTGAACTGACAATATGAATATCACGACTATGCTAACGTTAAACCAATTATTATTAGTGGCCCATACAAAGTCCTGGAACTTAACATTAGCGTTATAAAAAAGACATTTTATGTCAATAACTGACATATATATATATTCGTTAGTTTAAATATAACGTAAAATGGAAATTTACTAAACTTGTAGTTTTTTTCTATAGTGATAATATTCATGTAAACAAAGAACTTATACTTTTCCAATATGGCACTTTGATATATCAATCTGTCCTCTTGTCATTTTTTCTCTCATATGTGCGCGACTTACGGGCAACAAACATCGTATTGAAGGTGGGCCTGGTGAACAAAAACGCAGGCTCCACACGCACTCGAACCTCTGCCCTCCCGAATGCTAGACCGCGTGCTTAGCCGTTAAGCCACATCAGACCACGGAGAAAGTGACTTCAATATTTCCTTACACCAATTAATCACTCATAATACTAATGAGTAATAGGACTTACACACTTCTGAGGTGCAAACCAATTCGTTACTTGGATGAATTGACGATATATTGCTTCAATATATCATGCATACCTAAATCAAACAAGAAAAGGGTATTTGACACAACTGTACTTGATCCGCATACTCTACACAATTTTTTTGCTTCTTAACCGTATATTCCTTTCCTTTTCGTGGAGTATTCTGATGCACCCTTGGTTACGCACCTAGTTGTAAAACGCGGTCGTCACAGCCTCAAGGTCATGCGTTTGATCGATTTTGTTAAAGAGTCCAACTTCTAGCAAGTTGACCCTTTTACATATATGCATTACAAAAGAGTATTTTTTTGTTTTCATGGTTTTTCGTGCACAAGATATCTACACTATGTATATTCTCTTCCAGAATACCAATCCGTTCTGGAGACCAAGCACTTACATGGAACCGAACAACTATCAATTACATTTATGTATTACCATTTTGTATCTCATTATTTTATGCAGGCAGTGGAGCAGTTCTTTAGGTTTGCTTGATTTTCACCATTACCTTTGAAGTAGATTCTTCTTTACTTTTTACTTGAGGGCGACTCAAGAGGCAGGTGAGTAAACACCTGATGGCCGGTCTGAGCACGGAAAAATCGTACCTCACCAACATGGTGTTGGGTAGCCCGCTCGCGGCACTTCCTCAGATATTCTTATTCCACATTCTCACACTTTCTCTTGAAAGCACGCAGCAGACCGTCGTCGATAGTTGTAGAAGAAATCACATGCTACAAAATAAGATGACAAGCTAGTAAAGAAGAGACATCCATGGACTATCGTTGACAGCGTCAGTCGTCACTGATTGTAAGTCAAACAGTGAGGGAGTTGTTAATTTTCCCTTGGGATGAGAAATAGAACTAAGGTGTTTTCGATAGATAGGTTAATCGAACCGACGTTCCTACGGAAGTCGATTCTAGGGGGAAGCTAATGTAACAGCTTAGGTTGGTTGGTTAAGAGTTGACCCCAAACAACCAAGTATATGCCAAAACAGTATTGTTCAAGTATTCATTCGCTTCCTTGTTTTGTATAAGCGTTATATTCCCTATTATCTTATATTGAATGTTGAGAGCCTTTGTTTGTCTGAACAGATAATCCCACGCTCCACTGTGACTGCGCTAAGATCGAAATGAAGACCTATTGACTACTTGTCTGGTTTCTTCTATCAATAGCACGAGGGTTACCTATAGACACGAAAACCACACATAATCCCATACTCTCAGCTCCTTTCTGAACCCCCTCCATTTGTCAGTTGTATGTCCGCCCATACCTTGTTGACACTTATTCTCTTTGACCTATTAAAATTCCCTTGCTTAACAAATACCCTAATAAAAGAAAATTAGACTGAGTAATCATACCTTGAACATTCGTTCATGAATATTGGCTACTCTGCCTCTAGTGTTTTCTTTTACTTGTTCCCTCTTCCACCCCCTTGAGATATGGAACGGGTGACTTCATCCTGCACCATCCTTAAAGCCATGAATATTCCAAAGGGACATAAGGTTGCGATTTCTAGAAGCTCCCACCTTCAATGGACCTATCTTTGACCATCAGTTATACATTCTCAACGCAACTTTCATGTGGCGCACCAACTGTGATACTGACTAAAACCATCTACATTCATATCTTTTAAATTATCAACCCAGCTGAGTAAGTTACTACAGTGGGTAATGTATCATCTGTAACAATTTGATCTTGCTTGTAAACTGGCATGCCTCATGTAACAAACTGTTATTTGGGAATAAATTATTATTATTATTATTACACATAGTAGGTAAATATACAAATAGATAGTAGGAAGACAGGTGTACTGATAGTGGTAAGAATAATAAAATACGACAACAAAAGTCTTATCAATAGTTAAACGTTGGGAACAGAGGGTCAAACGTGGGTAAATAGACTAGAAATAGTAATCACAAAACATAAAAATCATTACGTAATAAGTGTGTAAATGATCATTTCCCAACGGAGTTCGTTCCCATTTCCTGCATATAGCTGAAGCCATTGGAATTCGTACATGTTACCCCAATTTATGTGTACAAAAGAAATTTGTAACCCCCTATCCCTTCCATGGCTACAAGAAATTACGGACTTGATACTCTTGAGCACGTCATCGATAAATCTCCTTGAGAAGTTTCTGCCAAAAAGAATCGACAAAATTTCATGGTGTTCCGACAAATTGACGGAAGCCATTTTTGGAGGCTTGGTTATTCGCCTTAAGAGAATCGATTTTCGAAAAGACAGCCATAACTTTTAAGATAGATGTCAGGTCTTGGATGTATGACAAGGGGTAACGATAAGTGGTGGTTGGATCTTCGATAATTTCCAGTCGCACGCCAATTATCGGTATCTATTTCCAGAGACCGCAAGCGACGGGAATGCCCGTAGGCTATTGGATAGTTCTCTGGACAATTCTTGAATTTATCTAATCTACATAAAAAATAAGTAACTTTTACGATCTGAACCATTTTGAAGTATCAAAGAAATTATTTTGATTGTGTGCTATCACACATTGACTTCGTTCGTTCCATTTTTGATGTTCCAACAAAATGTGGTGAATGATGTGCGCAGCGGCTTCACATGCTCTTGTATGTTTTTTCTTTTGCCAAAATAGTCACAGATTATGCACGATCACGTTTTTCTTCATGACTTTAAATGCGTATCACATCTTTGATAGAACTAGAGTTTTGGCTGAGAATAAGAACTCATTTTGGGGGGTGCTTTCAAACTACTCGATCGCCGTAGAGAAATTGTATGCTTTGAAAATCCCTGTGCAGCATATTCTATAACGCCGTCTACATCTTAGAGCTTTTGCCCTGCTTTGTGGATTAACTTTCATCCAGGACACAAGCAGCCATGTTTCACATTTCTCAAGCTCTTTTAATGAAAGTCTTTTTATCTCACTCCGATCAAATTTCGGCTGATCGCTTTATTATTGTTGTTGTGTAATGACAGACTAATTACAACAACGTAGTAGTTGACTCAAAGCAAGATGTGTGAAGTCCTTGATCGCCGTTGCTTTTTGACTGTCTATTCCAAGTGTTTGTCAGTCTGTAACAGCTTAGGTTGGTTGGTTAAGAGTTCACCCCAAACAACTAAGCATATGTCGAAACAGTATAGTTCACGTTTTCATTCACTTCCTAATTTTGTATAGACGTTATATTTCCTATTATCTTATATTGAATGTAGAGAAGTTTTGTTTGTCTTAACAAATAATCTCAAGCTCCACTGTGACTGCGTGAAGATCTAAATAAAGACCTATTGACTACTTGTCTGGTTTCTTCTATCAATGGCACGAAGGTTACCTAGAGGCATGAAAAATCCATTGGTTCTTAGGAGGGAAAACTAGTCTCGTTCTGTCAAACATATTTATGTTTACTTGCAAGTACTAAATAGGTGTATTGCGTCATCGCATTTAGATGTATGGTACGTTGTTTTTTTCTAGAGAAACTTTTGACTGTATAAGGCACGGCTTCACTTTTCGTTTATATGTGTATGCACCTGTACGTGTGCAAGTGTTTACATACGTACGTTCCACATTTCCGTATTCCTGTTTCATCTGACATGTTACGCTACTCCTCTACTCATTTATAGCCGATCGTATTATTATTGTCTTCTGGCCTGCTCATAGTTACCATCAATAAATTATCCTCATGTTTGATTTTTAATTACTTCCCGATGTCGTCCAAACTTGATTAAGTGTGTTGTTTTGTTCAACCCAAAATTCATGCCCATCAGATGATATACTAGGTTACTGTTCTTCAGTTGGCCTCATGTAGACTTACTGTCCACCAAGACGAAGCATGTTCCCCTATTGTTAGACGTTGTTTGAATTACTTTTGTTGTCTGTGCAATGAACGATCATGCACGTAAATTATTGGAGTAAATAAATGAACTAACCTGTTTCCATGAAGGATTAGAAAATGAAAGCCGTATTTTTCAGACCGTTTAAGTATTCAGTTTTCTATGATTCTAATATCTGATTAGAAATAGAGTAATAAATATGCGAAAGTAAATTTGGTCGGGATTACGTAACTGACTGCTGTCTTAAGTAAATTACGGTATACTGATAATATGAAGTTTCTCTGGGAAATCAAAGTTAGTATGTTGTATAATTTGTGGATGATCAGGCGTATATTAAAGTAGTGGAAGAGCTGACTCCATTGAGAGCTGAATTGTCCCACAATATTACACATGTTTCCGCTTCTTGAGCCTAAAATCTTCTTGTAAACCATTGGTCAAACAACCCCTCAGTGATTGCTACTATTGTACTATTATTGTACTTGAAAGTCACTTATCAAGAAATGTCGGAGGCAGTTGTGTATTGTCACAAAGATGTTAGCGATAGTTCACTACTGTGATATTTCCAACACCATGAATCTAAGGATACACTCGGTAAAGGCGTCAACGAATTTCACATTTACTGAAGGACAAGCTGCACTCTGTCGGGATTTCTTCTGAGGATATTTCAGAAGACTTGTTAACTACACGAGTAAACAATATCAAAATGCTGATGTTCTGTATAACAGAGTTGCTGAATTAATTGGATGCTGTCCCTCGTCTGTTACACTATCGATAACGACAATATATACGGAACTTTCGGTAGATAGTGAGTCAACTGACATTCGTTCGACTGATTTGGAAACATCGGCGGCGTGCAATGTTTTTAAAAAAGAGAATTCACAGACTTTCCGTTACTTGTAGTGATGACTGATTCGTTGGTCAATAGAGGGTGGTGTCGTTGGTTATTTACATGACGGCTGGAAGTAATAAAATCAAAATAATGGGTTTCGTGAAACACAGAAACGTAGCGATCCACTTAAGTCAAAAAATTTTTCTTAGCTTTTGCTACTCCTAAAAACAAAAGGTATTTCAGTTAATCCCGCGTCAATTTTGTTGATCCGTCTTAATTTCTTTAAGTTATCTGTCTATTAACTGTTCACGTATATTTCACCAGGTTACTTAATAATAAACCCTTTGCTATCTTGCCATCTATCTGAGCTTAAATTTTATAATCTTTCTACTAAAATACCTACGTGGACATTCGTAAACATTATAGCTACTAATTCAACAACTACACCGCTCCTATCTCAACACTAACTTCAAAAGACACTGTTAGAACTCGGTTGGAGGAGTATAGTTAAATGGATAGATTAACTATCTTATTAGAATTGGTATACATAAAAGCAGAGTTTAAAAATCAAGAAATGGAGACCAGAAAAATAACTATTATGTGTAAACTTAAAACAACTAGGTTGAAAATTGAAAACAACCTTGACGAGAACATATATAGGTAGCGACATCTGGTAAACTAACAGGTTGCTGGTTTTCAAATCTTCTGGTTCAAGGTTTGTGTATATCAGGTACTGGTTTGTTTTCTGGTCCTAAAAGTACATGTCCATTTTATTGAAGTTCCTAAGGTTGGCCCTACTTGTCTCTGATGTTTGGGAAATTTGGAATATTTGTGTACTGGTTCAGAGTAAATAATTTCACTGTAAATGAAACTTCCAGACGAGATTTGTTTCTCAGCTGAATAATATTCTCCATTGCCTCAAAATGTTCTTAAATAAATCTATCTTTATCGTTAGAACTCTCTTTAAATGGCTTGTTTTAGAATGCGTGCCCTAAAAATTACATTTTGTCGAAGATGAATTGTTTGAAGTACCTCACTAAAAACACATCGATTTAATTTCCTAGTAATGTTGCTTATACCTACTTTGTTTTATATCCTGATGCAGTGTCTACTCTGATAATTAGTTAAGTTTTATCAATTCTAATCAGTAGTCTAATATTTAATCTTTTTATCAAGAGCTTGTATGAACCAAATGATTTCATTGCACTTGCTTCTTGTTTCATTATGGCTCCAGGCATTCGGTTATAAGTATACTTGCAAGATAAACAGGTGAAACTATCATTTGTGGACGAATCTTGAGCGACGATAGTAACCTTGAGGCGACCCACCTACTTACTATGGGTCAAAAGGGTCTGTAAATGAGTATAAAGAATTATTATTGGAATTTAAGGGTTGGGACTTGAAACAAGGGCTTTCGTCTCAAACTGACATCAAATATAATTCTGAAGTTCTATTTAACTATATAGATAAATGAATTTTGCTCCAAAATGCAATGCTTTCTGTTCTTAAATGCTTTGGTTTGTCCATAAATTATAGTCTTGCCGATAAACTGTCCTGTAATTCATTCTTATCAACGTGTTTAGAGTATTTAGCTTCAGTTCAGTAGCATGACTTTCAGGTGTGTATTATTCATAAGAATAAAGTTTAGTATATATCGGTCTGAGAGCAGCACAGTTCATCGATGCAAGAGTCAGATAAACATAAATACCGCGACAAATATTTCACCGTGATGACATCCAGGTAATTAGATCAAGGAAAAATAGCTAATAATACTGAAACAATGGGGAAAAAAATCATAAAACTATCATGTTTACGATAGAAATTGCGTTCAATTGTTGTACACAGTCCACTTAGATCATCAATATCTCTTTCTAAATATAAATATATTGGTACGTCTTAAATGTTCTAGCACTATAGAGACAAATTATTTCCGTCTTTATTTTTACAGACTACAAACAAATGGATGTATTACAATCCCTTACAAATTTCAGTGGAAAGCTTTATGGGGAAATGTTGGAAGAAAACCAGAGTAAGTCAGTATTTCAAAATATGCTCATTGGTATGTTTAGGTCATTTTGAGAATACTTTTCTCTCTCCTTTTAATATATATACTGCCCTGGGAATGATCCTTTCCGGCAGTGAAATGAATACAAAAACGGAGATAATGAAAATGATGCACTTATCTACTTGTTTGGAACATCATACAATTCACCATGGAATCAGTGGACTTCTGTTTAACTGTGCAGAACGTGGTGAAGGTGTTGAGATAATGTTTGGGAATGGATTGTTTACAGCAGAAGATGTGGATGTTAAAAAAGATTACGAAAATACTCTTAAGAGTTATTACAACGCACAAACAGAATCTGTGAGTTTATATCTTAACTTACTAATCTTTTGTGTAGGTGACATTTCAGACGGATCCGGAAGGTGCTGGAAAACGAATAAACCACTGGGTTGGTGAACTGACCAAAGGGAAAATTCGTGAACTTTTTTCTCCTGGATCGCTGTCAACCGACACATCAGTTTTAGTAATAACCACTACATACTTTGAAGGTAATTTTATATATTCAACCTATGATACTTATGAATGTCCTTTAAAATTTGAGTTCGTCATTGTTTATAATTTCTGTAATTATCAGTAATTCCATAAATAGTTTTGTCTTCTAGGTCTGTGGAATCTACCCTTTCTTCAAGGAAGTTCACACGAAAGCGATTTCTTTAAACTTGACGGATCAACGATGAACGTAAAGTTAATGTATATGAATTCCTCATTTGAAACCGTCAGTTTACCACATTTGAAATCACGTGCTATTAAGATACCATTTAAAGATCCTAGGTAAGTATGTGTATTTTGGAGCATGTATAGAACACCTATTTTAAATGAGTTTAAGGACAAACGTAACAAGCTTATTTTCGGTGATCTATGTACTAGTAGCTTAAGCACTGGTTTATGAGTTATAACTATTCAAGGTGTGATTTTTCCTAAATCACCGTGAATGACTGGGTACAACCATTAGATCTTTTGGCCGTAGTTGTTAGAAAGCTTTGTTCAGGCTTTTTACTTGTTTATTGTATTGCAACACATGGCCTAATAATGAGTCACGATCTCGGCTACAATCTGGGTGATGTAGCAAAAGCCTACAACAAATACACATAGATTTCTAAAGTCAGTGATTGCTAATTTCTGTCATCTGAGAGATATGAACTTAGTGTTTGTGATTTTTTGTACATTTAAGGTCATTAGTCAAAAGCTTAGGCAACATGACTTAAAAGTAATTTCACTGTCCTATGTCTGTTTAAGCGTAGTTTACTTTTGCATTTTGAACACGTTAATATGTACTTTTTCAATCACAATTGACTGTCAAGCTCTCAACAACTAATTTCTTTACTTTAGAAAGCAACATTCGTTTACAGAATCTGACATCATATTTTAAGTTTGGTTTATTCTAATGATTTGCAAAATTTCGTGTTAAGGTTTTTGTGAAACACGTATTCGCTAAAACGTTTTGTTGGAGACCAACTGAAAACGAAGGACTAAGCAATACAAACTGTATTTTCTTGTAATATGACTTTAGTATAGAGATAAACGACCAAACACCAATATGATTCGTGAACTACCAAAATATTGTCTACGAACGGTGAACCTATATGATTCAAAATTATAATTGGGAACCTCTGAAGATCCTCGCAAACCTACAAGGAAATTTCAATAGGTATTCTGAACTTGACTCGGATACGGTTAGTTTTTAGTGAAGTCAGCTTGCTAATGTCAGAACGTCAGGTATCTATGACACTTATTGGTACTCCACTGATTAAATGAGTCGACATTTCTGCCTCTCTTTAGTCAGCTTGATAGTTAAATATACCGTGTCATTCTACTTAACATCATTTTTATATCAATTCTCTTTTCGGTATGTTCAGGTGTAGTATTATTTTGCCTAACCAGGTACCGTCATTTAAGTATTAAGCTTCAGATATCTTGAGAAAAACATACGAAGTGTAGAAGTTTTATAAAGAATTTGATGAATAAACAGTATTTCAATAGCGTAGAGTGATAAATACATATGAACACAATTCATGCTAGGCAGATTATATTTGGATTCATTATTCGGTAAACGAAATCTAAGAATCAAGACTATTGCAATTTAGCTCCATGTAATGTTTACTCAATAGGAGTTGATTCAGTCATGAAGTGTATAGATATTATTGATTGTTCATTTATAGCTCAATATTCTATTTTGTATTATCCATTTTCCAACCTTTTCGTGTTTTAGATTCTCATTATTGGTCATTCTTCCAAACGCAAATGATGGATTATCTGAGTTACTAGATGCGTTACATAGAGATGATGAATTTTCATCAATTCTTTCTTCTAACTTTACGGATACCAGTATACATTTGTACTTACCAAAGTTCAAACTGAAGGAAGGCAGTGCTATAAGCCTTGTAGGTTATCTACAGAAAATGGGAATGAGAGAGGCTTTTTGTCCAGGATCAGCTAACTTTACAAACATGTCTGAATCAAGTAATTTATGTATACGAGATATACTCCATAAGGCTATTCTTGAAGTGAGTCGTATAAATCTTGTGTTTCTCAACAAACTTCGTTGTTAGATTGCATTTACCTGTTAATATTGTGAAATAAACTTGAAGCGCTGGTTGGTTGTAGCCAGTATGGTTGAGATTCGATTTCTGTCTACTTGTTTATACAGGAACTCATACTTGCGCGTAATGCGTTCTGCAATTTCTTCGGAACCATATCTGCTAGTTTGATGCGTAAGACTTAATCGAAACATTGAATGTCAGCTTAACACCACTAACGTGCATGACAAGGATGGACTTCATTCAGATAATGTTTCTTGATTTCTCACTCAACCTCTTTGTCACGAAATGACTTTAAATATAATACAATCTGAGGAGTCATGAGTGACATCGGCATTTCAGGATAGTGTTACTTATGGAAAGACGATCTGTTTAGTTTGTCAAAAAACCACGACTAGCAGCAGCGTAACTTCAACGTACTCTGTTCGTCTCTTGATGTTAGCGATGGCAATCCACGAAGAGTCACAGAATGTTGTTATGTTTGAGTGGTAAATTCTGATAGCCGTGTGGAATAGTTATGTTGAACAGAATGTTTGAGAACCAACCCTTGTAATAGATTTGTGTAAGGATTTTAAATCACATCCATTAACATGTCTACGAAAATCCATGTAACCACCTGAAGGCATGTTATTTTCAATTACATCGGTCGCTTTTCCACAGGCTTTTGTCAGTCTCTTGAAAATAATTCACATATCAGTGTGATACTGATATTTTCGTCACTCACGAAAGACTATTTTATAAAGGAAAGTTTGTTGTTCATTCCAATTCGTTATGGTTACCTTATGGTTATTAGAGCAGTAATCAGGTTTTATTTCTTAGTGATATTTGAGATAGATTTCACCACTCATTGTGATTAGTTTTATCCACAGAAGTGTTTTCATATTAAGTGTTTTCAGTAACTGATAACAGAGTGATTGATTTTGTCTTTAACTGTGATGAAATTCTATTGAGGAAGTTGCAATGTGACCGCTAGTTTAAGTGGCTTGGCATTGCAGTGCACTGTGATGTGTTGAAAGTGTTTGGAGGTGGTTGTAACGAAACTATTGACCTAGGTTCAGTGATAGTTTGTTACTGTAAGACTGAAACTGGAACCTTGGGGGAACTGTCGCCCTCTGTGAAAATTGAATTCACATCAACCCTTGTCACTTTTGAAGATGTTACCACTGAGCTATTTGTGCTACAACTAATCTCCTGTATGAGCTGAATATTAAAATTGACGGATCAGCGAATTGTAACCAATGTCATGTTGTTTATCTGTTAGAGGTGATGAAGTTTTGTGGACCTAGTTGCAGTATTATCAGTAGTCCAATGAACTTGATATCTCAATAAGCGTTTTTGTGTTCCATGATTGAATGACGCATTAGAGCCGTGAGTTTATTGACTTACGTTATTGACTTTCGATTTCCAATTATGTCACACATATTTCTATTTACCCAGAATCAATCACGACGCACTACGATTTGGAACCACATTGGTTCACAGAGTTTAGTTAACGTTGGAGACCTTTACGTATTTGGGCAGCATCATTGATGAACAGGGTGGATCTGATGCAGATGTGAAGGCGCGGATCGGCAAAGCAAGAGCAGCATATTTACAACTGAAGAACATCTGGAACTCAAAGCAACTGTCAACCAACACCAAGGTCAGGATTTTCAATAGAAATGTCAAGACAGTTCTACTGTATGGGGCAGAAACCTGGAGAACTACAAAAGCCATCATCCAGAAAATACAGGTGTTTATTAACAATTGTCTACGCGAAATACTTCAGATCCGTTGGCCGGACACTATTAGCAACAACGTACTGTGGGAGAGAACAAACCAGATCCCAGTGGAGGAAGAAATCAGGAAGAAGCGCTGGAAGTGGATAGGACACACATTGAGGAAAGCACCCAACTGCGTCACAAGACAAGCCCTCACATGGAATCCTCAAGGCCAAAGGAAAAGAGGAAGACGGAAGAACACATTACACCGAGAAATGGAGATAGACATGAGAAAAATGAACAAGAATTGGATGGAACTAGAAAAGAAGGCCCAGGACAGAGTGAGTTGGAGAATGCTGGTCAGCGGCCTATGCTCCATTGGGAGTAACAGGCATAAGTAGTAAGTAAGTAAGTAGTGGAGACAAGGTGACTCAACATAATTAAATCTGAGTTGACTAATCCCTCTTACATTGTTCACGTTGATGAATGCTTCAGACAAAATGATAATGAGTAAATCTGTGATTTTATGTAACATGAAATATTGTAATTATTTCTACTGTTTCTTCCACTTAAAAATTGGTAATATAAGTTCTATTGATTTTTGTTCATAGGTGGATGAGCAAGGTGTGGTGGCAGCTGCAGCATCTTCTGCAGAAGTTGTTCAACTTGCTGCGCCTTTACCTGAATTCGCTGATGAGGAATTTCGTGTTGATCATCCATTCTTCATTTCAATTATTTGGAATAATTCTTTGCCAATATTTCTCGGACATGTTACAAGTCCAGAGAATTGATAATAGTCATGATATATTCATCAACCTAACATACATTTCCCTTAAAAACAATGTTTACATACATTCTGATTTTTATTCATTTATGTATTCTGGATCTTTGTACTTTTAATATTGAACAGTTCTGATGTGATGTTGTTTATTACTTCATGGAAGTGATGGTTTTTAATGAAACCTTTGAATGCTTTTTTTTCTATTAACTTGAGTTTTATTTTCACTTCAAATATAACTGTCCATTTGTTATTTGTTTTTCAATAATCGTGAAAGATTCCAATTTCATGTCCAAACTGATGTAAGTACAGTGGGGTTTGAACCTGTGACTTTTTAGTTGAGACTGGAACACCTCAAACACTGATACAGTGATCCGTGGATTAAAGACTAGAATGTATATGAGTGAGTTTTATTTGGCAATTAAGTGATGTGAATATTTGGGTTTCTACACTGAGAAAAATTCGGGACGAATACCACCATAATAATATCTGTCACTGATTTGCAGCATAGTAACTGTGGTAATATAAGTCCGTTTTTAGATATTTGTTACTGAAGATTGTTGATAGAAGATGGACCTAGACTTCATGAACTTTCAATCTGACTCCATCCATTTTGTATTTTTCGAAAGTCGGATAGATTCACTTCAAAATGGGTATTAGAACTGCGTCCTTCCTCTCTGATGTATTTTGATGTGATTCATTGGATGTTTAACGACGACTACTTTTTTTATAGTAGATGAATCCACAAGTCGATTGAAAATGATACCATGAAATCAGAATACACAGGAAAATGTAGTTTATAATTGAAGCAGTCAGTAAGCTGATGATCAGCTCACAAGCTTTGACAGAGGTGGATTCACATAGGTTCTCGTACTGCATTTGTTTTCGAAGTATTACTTGAGTTTAGTGGAACTAGCGAGTGGGCGAGTTTAATGTTTGGTATGTGGTACTTGACAAACGTGGCAAATCGGCTGATGAGGTCAGTTTTCGTCACAAGGTGTAGTGGTTAGAGCATATATCACGTGTACCTAATCACACATACCTTAACAGGTGATTTCTTCTGGTTTAGGAGTATGCTGAAATAAAGTTCGAGGCGGCTGAGTCAAGATAAAGCATCAACTTATGAAGAAATTGACCATCGTTCTGAGCCATGTTGTTAAATTCAAACTACGTAATTCGGGTCGAAGTGGCATTTATTATCAGTGTCTAGAGACCTTGGATAATATAGCTCAGGGTCGTTCACTGAAACCGAGATGTATCCATCCACTATCTTTTTGACGACCATCGAATGTTAACCACCTGCTTACTCTAAACAGCAATGTGATTCATCTTGCTCACAATCAAACATTTACGAGTGAATAGTCGTTTGTTGAAAATATATAGCAGTCATTGTTTTACTGATGTGACAAAACCCACAATTCTGTAGTTTTATCACTTATTATACATTGAAGAGAATTATTCAAGTAGGATTGTGAATACATTCAAAACTAATTAAACATTGCTCATTTGAAAAATGATACAATTCGATTGTATGACTGTTGTATAAACGGTGTTTTCATGTCAATGCCTTAACTTCGTTTCTAGACGTAGTGCGGTGAACAGAACATGGGTGGAGACAATCGAACGCATTTAACACACACTCACAGGACAATCATAAAGTAAATGATTAATTTGCAAAATGTTCACCAGTTGTCTCAAGATGACTCAGACTTCATTATTCTTGCATTTTCATACAAATTGCATTCTCTTTCCATTCTTTACTGTTCGATCCTCTTGTCTCTCTGCTACCAGACATTCTGTTCACGACTAACATCATATACTACTTATGTCAATATAAGTAGCACACACTACAGTAGTACATGGAATGAAATTACTGACTAAATAAGGGTAAATGGGAAGTATGAATAATCGATTAATGTTTATATGTTTAATGTACTGTCATAGTTGTGGGGCAGTGATTGACAGCAACTAATATGATATGACACTTGTAAATTTAAATGATATATGTAAAGTTATTTATTTATATTGCACTTGTCATTATTACTCAGGCAATATCGACATATTTCTTCATAAGTAAAATTATTAGACACTTAATAAATAGTGGATATACAATAGTTACTTGTAATATGTTTAAATAACCAACGCCTATGATGGTATTTGAAGAGGGTTCTTTGCTCGGAGGTGACAGTTGCGGTGTGAAGTGATTCAGTGACTTGTTGGGTAATGGCTGGTCATTAGTTAGAATTCACATTGGACTGAGTGTGTTTCTGAACGTAATTGTAACTCTTAATTATTGTGCAGGATTCTTCAGCCTAGTCTTCGTCTTCTAAGTTGCCTGTTTGTCTGGTAGAAGAACTATTACAGCAAAAAATTTACTGAAGTGTAACATTTTCTCCAATCGAATCGTCGTTCAGTTTAACCGATGGGTAGGTTATTAGTACATATTGGTAAATTCTAAAGTTAGAACGAAATAAATCAGTAATGTCAGACTTTCAGCAATGTCAACTCAAGATGATAGCGTTGGTTAAGTTCATGATGGAGTCGAGAAAATCCCATGTTGAACAGTTTCAAGTAGCTATTGATAACTCAATGATCACCATTGTATTTTAACTGATACTTAAGCTGCACATTATCTCAGGCCTTCTCCATCAAAGCTGTTATGTGAATGAGTCGAAACTGTCTGAGAATATTCTCTGTATATGCAAATCAATTGTGAAAATTATTGACTTGATAAGTTTTTGAGCAAACATATTGAATGTTGCATCTTACCAAAAATCTCTGCATTTATTCGACATATCTACAAGTTTAACCTGTTTGATTTGTCAGCTTTTCGCTACATTTAAACCTTTGATCATACTAGAGTGAAATTTCGTACCGGTCTTCAGGATGTCATACACTGTTGAACCACTGTTGTTCAGGTACTGTGAAATAGAATTGGGGAGATGTATGAAAGAGGTAGAGATTGATAGAGCATGTAACAAGTGGACTGTCTAACGTCAGTCCAGTTATTTATATAAATGAATCTAGTATAAAATCCTATTTAAAAACAATGAAATTTAACATTTTATTGATGAAATTTCGAAAGTTTAAGAACTGTGTGTTATTATAGTCTTCATACAAAATTGAAAAGTGACAGGGTGAGGATCAGGCTATGGTTGTCGGCAAAGTTTCTCTTTGGGATCATGAATCGACTGATGTCTGATCACTAATGAAAACCTAGAATCACTGAACGGCCGTTTCATCCTATTGCGAGACCCTTCAGCAGTGTGCGCCTGCGATCTCTTTCGCCAACGCTTAACCTCTAAAACCACTGAGTCGTCACCTAACAGTGTTAATGTCCAACCTCAACAAATCCACGAAACAGCCATTCAGTGCTTTCAGGTTTAAATGTTGGTCTAACATCAATCGATTCGTGATCTCAATCAAAAAATTAATAATCTCCACAACCTCATACTGATAGTTTTCAATGTGAAATGTTTAAACAAGATATTCTCATGCATCATTTCACATGAACATTGTACATAATGATATGATGAAAAATCCAAAAAAGAAATCTTCACACAATATGAAGTGGCACAATTGAGATTGTATTCTAATCATCATTAAACTAATCGTTTGTTGTATAATCTCCATCGAAGTAATAATCAAGTGTGATATCAACTTTGTACAAGTTATCATCATCATCTGATGTATTTACATGTGTCGTAATTTGCTCAAATGGTTTCATCGAAACAATACAAACTTTTCATTTATTATGTACATGATAAAGCATCATTAGATTTCCTAAAAGAGCTGTTGTTTGTTAAGCACAATACTTGACATAAGTAATTCATTATACATTAAGGAAATATCAATCATTATAATATTAAAGATTGTAACTATATGCTGTAAAGAGGGATTTCACCAAAAGTAATTACTGCATTACCAATGATAAGCTATTAGTTTTATTATTTTGGAAATGATTGAAAAGTTTATGATTTAGGTAAATTGATTTTGTATTCTGATACCTTTCAGAGTTTTATGGTTTGAGTCTGTCAGATAGTTGATAACTATGGTTATTGTCATGAAGTCTGTGTGTGTTGAACCAGTTTGTTTTCTATGTTAGCATGGATTTATTTGAAATTGGCAAATTCATTTGATTCATATCACGTTACCATGTTTTGATTTGAATTAGTTGATCACACGGTAACATTGTTTTGTTGTGTGTGTATGTATTTCAGTTAGGTTACTATGGTTTTCCTAATGCCAGACTAACTTATATTTGAAATCAGTAAAGGCTTGTACTTTGTATGAAAATTCACTTGATGTTGTTTACTTGTATCTTCCTATTGTTATTTAGGACTGCAATTGATCATTCTTGTGTTGGCATATGTGTACCCTGTACGGACTGCCTCGATATTGCTTAGATCACAAGCTTCATTAGCAAACATGGATCTAAGGCAATATCGAGGCAATACGCACAGGATGCACATATGCTAATAAGAGACTCATCATTTGCAATCCTAAACATCAATTGGAAGATTCAAGTAAATAATACTAAGCGAATTTAAACTTCACGCCATTGCGCGAGCAAGTTTTTATCAGAACTCAGTAATAACTGGATAACGCTATGGCGTTCAAAACGAACATTACTGGGTTCTAACATAAGAGTCAAATCTGGGATACAGGTACATCCCGAATTCGACGTAACGCGGTTCCTAAATTCCACTGTTAGCCACTATCCAACTTTGCTTTGAACTAAATTAACTTAGAAATGCTTCATAATCACTTTGTTTTAAATGTATACCGATTCATAGATGTTATTACATTGAAAAATTATTAAACGAAACATTAACATAACATTTGAAGTATGAAAAAGAAAAACCATTCAAAGTGATTCACACATTAACGACATAAAAAAATGGTAGTTGAATTATATTGAGGATTGATCAGATTCTTGAATGTGAACTATTCAAACACAGTAGGATAAAGTTAACAAAGTCATTATGAACCGAGCAGGCTAAGAATCCAAGATTCATCACAGTCATAGATGTATGCTATTGAGTAGTATTATAAAAGATTGAAAAATCTGCCGTTGATTGGTTATTTACAGTATAGCACTTGTTCCTAAGCTTTGATAGAAACCCTTTACAAATTGCATATAACTCTTGCAATTAATGAATTTTTTAAAGTAATCTTAAACCATACAGTAATATTGGGATTGAATGTTTAGAGTCGGATGTAAGCTAATTCCTTATATAATTACGTTATTGAGAAATGATTTTAGTGACTTTCAGCAATACTCACAATTGGGGAGAAATATTCTAATATCTCGCTTTGCCATAAGAATTATCTGGAGCGTAGATCTATCATTCTGTACACTGTCGAAGTACTTAGTGACAACTATTGGGTGGAAGGTATGAACTTCATCAGGATGGCAACACTAAATTTCATAATAAACAGTATATGAGTTGACACTTGGTAAATAGATCGAATTTCCGAAGTTCTAGCTAGAATCGGTGACCAGTTAAGCTAATCCATGTCAGGTCTGAGTCAGTTACTCACCAAAGACAATGGAAAATGCTCGCACAATGTCTTGAACTGATTGGGGTTGGACATTAACGGCTCATTAGTTTAAAGGCTAAACATTCACGCACGAGACCGAAGGTACCAAGTCCAATATTTTGTGACAGTTTCGTGATGTGATTTGCTGAAAAGTTTCATACAAATATAAAACGACCATTCAGTGCTTCCAAGTTTTAAATGGTGGTCTAGCTTAGATCAGTTCATAATTTCAATAAAACTGGACCATCTCCGTGACTCCTCAATGACAATTACACATTTTTCTGATATTGTCAGATGATGGAGGGTTGAAATCATAGAAGCGAAACTTTGTAAAAGTGATTTCTGGATATGATTTATGTGCCCCTTCCAGCCAAACAAGTTGGTGAAGGCTAGTAGGCTCTTCTGGAGAGAAACAGGCTATATCGAAGCTCAGCACAACTACCGGTGCTAGAGTAACTGTTTTTGAAATCGGTTGGAGTTTGCCCCGTAGGGAGCAACCACATACATTCCATGCACCGCTTTTATGAATATTTTGTCGTTTTCGATCCAGGAGTAATTGTGCTGTGATTCTTTTTGGGTTTCGTAATCAGTTTGTGGGTATCAGTCGACTGGGTGATTAGCCCAATCTCTACCACCCGGGTTACCGCTAATGTTAGTTCATAGGACTGAGTCCCACTATCCAGGAGGCATTACAAGGACATGTGATTCGAGTTTTTCCTCCCAATATGTTGTACAAAAAAGTAAAAATAATCCAGAATAACAATAGTTATTACAAAATGTTTCATTCTTAATCTATTTCTCTGACATCTTCTACTATTATTTAAGTAGTAAACATTTGAATGACTTAAAAATTATCTAAAATACTAAGATATGGAAGATGAATATTCATTATAATGACTTTTATCAAATACCACAGTTATACATTAAAAAATTAAATGGATTTTTTCCAAATATTGGACAATTAGTAATCATAAAATAAGATTACTATTTAGGCATAGATGAATAGTGGCTAGTAGTGGAATCTAGGAAGCTCATTTCGTCCTATTTGGGACTCGTCAGTTGGGTATGCCTGCATCCGAGTTGATGTTCACTCCGGGGCTCGAACCCATTACCGTTCGCTTCAAACTCCATTGGATTATCCACTTAGGTACTGAGTCTTGATAGCCACCTGCTTGTACAATCGGATGAAGTTTAAGTTCACTTGGTGTTGTTTTACTTTTGTCATCCCATTGTTATTTAGTCCCAAATAGGACGAAACGTGAGTCCTGGATTCCACTGACAATCACTATCTATCTTTGTTTAAAAAGCTTGGGACTTAATGCTATATCGAAGCAATCCTCACAGGATGCATATATGCCAACATGAGACTGATCAATTGCAGTTTTAAATAACAATAGGAAGATGCAAGTAAAATAACATCAAGTGATTACTATTGTTAAAATGATTAGTATGAGGTGTAAATTTGAAAAGAAAACGTGGTCAGATTATAATTTATGGAAGACCTTAGAGCGACACCAAAGTGACCTTGAGAGTGTCTACCTAATAACTAGGACCAAGTGAGAGTTATAAACCTGTGTGAGGAATTAGAACTATGATTTACAATATATGTTTAACGTTAAGAATTAGATTGAAGGTTTTCATCACAAACTGACATCAGCGATAATGTCAGATTTTACGTTTGGACCTACTTTCGTTGTTCTAGATATACCAAGCTTCCAAGGCTTTTGATACAAACTTGCAGTTGTTCATTAAAATAAAAAATTAAGTGGATTTTAATCACAAAGGGGTTTTTTGTGAATATTATAGTAATTTGATAGTTGAATTCATGAGTCAATCAAAGCTAGATCACCATGAAAAAGTTTGAAACATTGGATGGCCGTTTCGTCCTTCTTTCTGATTATCATCACCATATACTCACTAATGACTGACTTCACAAGGTACCTCCCAAATTTCTAGTGAGAAGATGTGACCAACCAAGTCTGTTGTGAAATAACAGCTCATTGAAAAAAAAAGAACAGTGACACAATATAGTGTAATGGTTGAAGTTAAACTTTAACACCGTTGAATGCCGACTCAGTGGTTTAGAGTTTAAGTACTAGGGTGCGGTAGGTCCTGGATTCGAACCCCATGAGCAGGGTTGTGAATGCACACTACAGAAGAGTCCTATACTAGGACGAAATGGCCATCTAGTGCTTCTATGTTTCCTATCGTGGTCTAGCTTCAATTAACTCATGAATTCAACTATTTAGTGGATTATTCTAAATATTGGACAGTTGACAATAATAAAATCAAACTATAATTGTTAAAATGATTAGTATAAGGTGTAAATTTGAAAAAAAGGTGTTTATTGGTAAATCGAAAACTTTTGAAATTAATAGTCAGAATAAATATGGATTATATGACATGAAAGAAATAATATTGAAATAATAAATTATATTGAATGTTTATGTGTGTTATATCCCTACGAGAATACTGAATGGTAACTGTTGGGATCTATTTCTGGAGTAATACTATACGTATATGCTTAGTGTAAAATTATTAAGTAACTAAACTATGCATATTCATGTTCCTCTTATTATAAGCTTTACTTTGACCCAAAGACCATTATTATATGGTTTACTTTCAACAGTTGAGATCATGAGTCTATTGAATCTAGATCACCATGGAAAACCTGGAAGCACTGGATGGCCGTTTGGTGGATGCACACTGCTGAGGCGTCCCACAATAGGACGAAACCGCCGTCCAGTGCTTCTAGGTTTTCCATGGTGGTCTAGCTTCAATTGACTCAAGATCTCAACTGTTGAAATTACTACAATCTCCACAAAACCTGTCTGATATACGATTTACTGTTCATGAGTTATCCTCAGACTATTAATTACAATCTTCCACATTCACAGCCACTTTTAGCTAAATCTATTTTATGGTACAATGTGGTCTGCTTGGTTTGTATATACACCTATTATGTTTGGAATATATGATTCATATCGTGGAGGCTGAGATTGATGTTCTGGACTCAACAGGTAGACATGGTTAGGAAGGAAGACGTACCGATAAGTACTCTAGACTGTTTGTACAGGTTTTTACGTCATTGGTTCGGTCGATAATTCACTGTTCTCTAATTGACGGTGTGATTACGTTATAGATTAATAGGGCAAAAGGTCACGAGTTATAACAGTTTCGTTGAAGTTTGGATTGTGAATAGAATGATGTGAATTAAGTTAAGAATATAAAATAAATGTAGGTATTAACTAAATTCATCATGTGTTTGTTCACAAGGAAACACTACATTCTAATTATTCTATAATAATTAATTTTATGTTAATTTAATAGTTTAATTCATCAGATGATTAAAGCTAGACCACCATGGAAAACGTGGAAGCACTGGATGGTTGTTTCGTCCGATTATGAGACTCCTCAGATCCCGCTTACTGGGTTTGAACCCAGGACCTTCGGTCTCGCGAGCCCTAAACACATTTTTCTCTCGTGATTTCTATTGCTGAAAATATAACTCCAAACAACTGTATTACCAAGTATTTCAAAATAAGGTTTATAAACTGAAACACTTCACATATTTCATGATAGACGCTGGAATTATCAACACAAACACTAATAACTCGAAATTTCTATTGTTCTTCTCCGTCTCTCACAACTCTGACTCATTATCCATTGTATATTTCGTCAAGATGCATGTGAAAATCAAAATGAATCATGTTCACTAGTACCTTTCATCATAACACTAACTGACTTAAACTTTGACAACAAATAGTACCATAGAAATCTAGCAGTATTTGCAAAATTTACGGATAGGCTTTAATTATAAATACAACTAATGTGAAAAGTGTGCTATCTGTATTTAGCCATACAATTAATTACATATTCAGTTGCCAACCGGAGGTACATTGAGCACACTATGACGATGAACCCTAGATTCCTCAGGTGGTGACACATTCTCACCTTGAAATTGATTCCAATTCGTCAGGCCATCCGTTTCACCTGAATTCGTGTCTACGACGGCCATTATACCATAAGTATTCACATATGTTGAGGAGAATAATACATAAAAAATCCGTTTTTGTTCAATATTAACCCTCAAATACTGGTTGTTGTCAATGGTAGACCTTTACTTGACTTCTGGAAAAGATTATTCAATAGCAATAAGACACGTATTTAATATAAACGTTAGCTCCATGAGAGCTCATGAATTTGTCGTACTCATTAATACCTTGCCAAACAAAGGAGTATAGGCCGCTCACCAGCATTCTCCATCCAACCCTGTCCTGGGCAATCCTTTCCAGCTCATTCCAGTTGTTGTTATTCATCCTTTTCATATCTGCTTCTATTTCCCGACGTAATGTGTCCTTTGGCCTTCGTCTTTACCGCTCCTCTTCACGATTCCAAGTTAGGGCAGTTTGATGATTTGCGTAATGTAGGTCCTATCCATTTCCATCGGCTTTTCCTAATTTCTTCTTCAGTTGGAAGCTGGTTTGTTCTCTCTCAGAGAAGGCTGTTGCTGATGGTATTCGGATAACGGATGTTGAGTATCTTGCGTAGACAACTGTTTATAAATACTTGTACCTTCTTGATGGTGGTTGTTGTAGTCCTCCAAGTTTCAGCTCCGTACAGTAGAGCTATCTTGACGTTCGTATTAAAGATTATCACTTTGATATTGGTTAAAAGTTGTTTTGAATTAAGCTAAACCATCATCAAATGAAGTGTTTATAATTATTTCGTACCTTTGACCCAACGTTTTAGTAGCCTTTCAACCGGTTAAATCATTCTTACTTTTGTAACTTAAAATTCAGAGATGGATCTAATTTATTGAACTCATTTTTGTCTAGTGATATATACTACTTTTTAATTAGTTAGTAACCATTTCTATTCCTAATAATTTTTAATGTGTGATGAAACGATCATTATTAGTTATGTTATGTTCCATAGTATTTACTTATGCTAATAATATCTATCGCATTTCCTTTTGTAATTAGATTACCTCTTTCTTTTTAAAATTTATTTCCAGTTTCTGCAGATCCATTGGGTATTTGTTCAAACGCAACAGTTTTCATATTTGTATGTTATTAGTTTCCGCTATGATCGTTGATCGTCATTATTGACTCTAGTCACAAATTCCAACTGTCATTAACTCTGTCAAAACCTTTTTTGTTACCAGACATGCAACTAAGTTGATCGGTGTAGGTATCTTACGAGTTGAGACTCGTTCTTGCATAAGTCGTTGTTTAAAACTTCGGTCTCACACATATCTCGTTCGAGTAGTTGGACTTGGCAACCGACTGTACACCTAAGATATTGGTATCTAGTAGTTTCAACATGGACTCGAAAATCTCAGTTGGTATTGTTGAAGATAGCCGTTTTGAACTTGATCGAGGTGGTGAACTCACCACAACTTGACAGTAGTGGTCAGTTCATTGATGAAGCTATAAATCCTATCTACTGAAAGGACAACAACCACCATCTACTTCGATGATCGATTTTACCGATGTGGAATTAGATTGGTAAAATGTTAGGGGCGAATAAACCAAAACGTGTGATCAACAAAAATTCGTTGATTACCGAACTGACCTATTTTGCTAGACAACACTACTTGATTTGTGCTCATAAAATAACCTCGATGTGTAATTGCAACGACTGGGTGATATAGGTCAAAAATGTTCATCACAGAAAAAGTATTTCCGCATTGAACCAATTTCTAAACCTTAGGTTATAGTTTTACATAATGTTAAGGAAATGATGTTAGTATTCTTCGTGGAAGTATTTTTTAACTGGTTAATTATTGGAAATAGTATTATTCTAATATCTACATTCAGGCAATTGTTAAGCAACTCCTAACATTGTTGAATCCCATTGGTCAATGGTTCTCACTAGAACTCAAGTAACTACCACCGGGAATTAATCTTGTCACGTTGTAAATCGATTGCAGTTAAAGCTATAAACTATTGTATGGCAGCAGAATGGTCTAAAAGGTAATACTTATCGTGAGATCTAAGATTTACGTATTTAATTCACGCTGTACTTGTTTATACGCAATACTGAGATGTTCGATTCCAGAACAAAACAAATTTACAGTGATTCCTGGTTGCCGTTAATTATTTAGTTAAGCTCAGCTGGTTATAAAAAACCATAAAAATAATTCCCTTTCTAAGTGTGAATGAAAAGAGATCAGCGACTGAAGCAGGCTAATGTGAAATAATTCCTGTCTCGTGACTGCTTATTAGCTGCCTATTACTTTCTCAAATCATTAAAGTCACGAACCGACCGATTTTAGACCAAAGGGAAGCACTAGACGACCGTTTCGCTCTAGAACGGTACTCCACACCAGACTTTATAATGGTATTCATAAATGAGCACTTATTTACGTCTTAATACATACATATATATTAATGCAACTTTTGTTTTATTTAGTGAGCATTACATTTTATTCAAAGTGCTATTGTACAAGTAATCTTTAGTAAAATATTTACTCTTTAGTTGTTTAGTTGAGCCATCACATATATTGTGTTGTGTACTACTGATATCGACAGATATAAGTAGTATGTATCATCATTCGAAAATGAAATGTCTAGCGGCAGAAGGTTAAAAAGATCGAAGGGAAAAGAACGAGAACAGAAAGTGATTAATGTCGAGTCGAAACAACAATGAAGTCGGACACGATTCATTGACATTTTGCAGAAAGGACAGTCAAGTTTTAGACAATTGATTGACATTTCGCAAATGAAGGATTTACCGTATGGTTTTCAGATTTTACCAAGATGTTCTGTAATATTTGTGTTCAAATACATTCAGTTGGCTCTTATTGTTTTCTGGTTCATTACATTTGATGTCGTTGAGAACTAGGAGGAGTGAAGGGTGCTGTTCTGTAGACGCCACTGTGAACCTGGAGCTGAGGTGCTACTTTTAAATTAATAGAGAAAAGCTGTATGAACTAATGATACTCTTGTACTAAATGTAATATATTGGTTTGTGTTCACCTGACTTGAATTGCGTTATTTCCGGGGATTCCTAGTTCTTTTCATAATTCAAATGCTTCCAATTATCACACTTACTTTGTGTAATTCATGAGGAATACATATTTGTAGTTTTTCACTCAGTGTTTGATAGATTCTATGATCTAAGAAATGGAAATATTTTATCCCAGTATTCCGTAGTAACTTCTATTTCATGGTGTAATTCTTAAAAGTATTTGAGACTCTTATAATAATAAATAAGGATACTACTGACAAGTTAACAGTAGAATGTTAATTCATATTGTAGTGAATGAGAACACAAGTGGGGAAAGTCGGATATATTTGAACACAAAGATTACAGAACATCTTAATAGAAGCTATGAAGCATACAGTAAATACTGCATTTGCAAAATGTCAATCAATCGTCTCAGACTTCATTGTTCTTTCGATTCCACACTAATTATTCTCGGTTTTCGTCCTCTTCTCGTTGATTTTCTTAACCTTTTACTACCAGGTATTTCACCTTCGATTGATGTTACATACTATTTATATCTGTCGACATCAGTAGCACACATCACCCTCGTCCCCCCTCCCTTTAAAGCAGTCATTCTTGTGGTGGTTCTGTTTGCCGTGCCAATTTTGTTTTCTGCGGTCTGTGTCACCCTCTTCGTCAACTTTGTCTATTTAAGGTTCTCTATCGTTTCACCAACCAAACCTAAAACCAAAACGGTTGTTCATATTTAAACACAATCAATTTGACAGTAAATTATGTAATTGAATTTTCAGTATAGGGGTTGTGGAGATTGTTAAGTTTTTTATTGAAATCATGAACCGATTGATGATAGACCACCATTGGAATCCTAGGAGCACTGGACGGCCGTTCCGTTCTATTAAGGGACTCCTCGACAGTGCGTTCCCGCGACCCCGCGGGATTCAAACCCAGAGCCTTCAGTCTCTCGTGAGAACGCTTGAACTACTGGACCACTGATCCGGAATCCAGTGGTGTTAATTTCTAACCTCAACCAGTCCACGAAATTGCGCGACCATCTTCCATTGTACTGAGGTAGACACCTGTTTCTCTCTGACACGGATTAGCTCCACTGGTCACGGCTTCTCACCAGAATTCCGATAATCTTCTCACGAAGCTAGTCACTAGTGAGCGCATGGTGTGAATTGAATTTGTTTATCTGTAGAATACGTGAGTAAATACTGTTTGAATTCGTTAGACAAACTCAGTTTCTTTCAAATGTATCTTTGAGAAACTGAAAGAATATCAAATAATATGGTAAATTTATGCGAATTCAACAGTAGCATAGTATTTTCTTATTCATTCTTACTAGACATTTTGTTGATCTATGGCAGAATTTATAGGTAATTCAACCATAGATAATTTCGATCTTAACAGATTGGTTAATGTATATCATAGAAGAGCCATAAGGATCATGTTTCTTTCTTTATATACATAATGATCGACTGAGTTCTTCTTCAAAGACAGTTGTTTTCAATTGTAATCATCGATATTGAATCACATGATAAACTAAAGATTTATCTTCAATTGAACGTGGTAACTGAGTTATAGGTTACCTATACCTGTTTAAGTTATTAATGTGTAACAACAAGTGAGCGAGACTATAATTTATGGACGAAACAATCAGGTATAAGATAACAGATCTCAGATTTCGGCTTGAAATTCACTTATCCATTTGGCTAAATAAAGTTTTGGGATTATAGTTTATGTCAGTTCGTGATGAAAACCCTGAATCTAATTCTTAACCATAAGAATTAAATGTAAATCACAGTTCGAATTCCTTAAACTGGTTTATTATCCTCATTTGGTCCTAGGTATTAGGTTGACACTCTCAAGATCAGTCTAGAGTCTTTTAAAGGTCATCCATAAATTATGATCTCACTGAAATGTTTCCTAATGTCTCGAATGCTAGATATGGTTTGTTGTAAAACTAAAAGGACTATGCAATGAAAATATCCATTGCCATGAATCATGCATAAACTACGGTAACACAGTTCTAATTATTTTAACTGTTACTAAACATTTTTTCTCTCATAGTATCAACAAGCAGCAAGTATGTGCATATTTTATGTTATAATCTTATGACTCATCAAACTGATTGATTATACAACATAAACGAGTAAAAGTATGAGATGGTGGTTGAAGGAAGTCAACAGGAAACCCTTGACCTAGGTTTCGTTCTACTTGACACTCGTCAACAGAGTTTACCTATAGCCATGAGGGGACTGAAGCTCCTTGATAGATTTGATTCCATGTCATCCACCTTCACAGTCAGAGACGTTACCACCAGACTATCCGGGTTGCGACTGACCTCCTGCAGTGATGAATCGATTATAAGTACATCTCAACCCGTCAGTGAGCATCAGTTCCATCAAGATTACAAGTACACCTTACTGACAAGCGCCAAGTAGTATGAAACCTAGGTCCAGAGATCCCTGTTGACTATATCCAACCATCATCTTATCACAACATAGCGCACGTAATGTCTAGTCACCTAGACTAGTGGCCACATTCGAACTCAGTCTATAGGAATTAATCTGCACTAAGAAGAACTTGACATACATGACATTGATAAACATCCAATGATCAATCAATTGTGAGTAAAAATATTGATTCTATATACTTATTATTAGTGTTGTTTTTAACACTTGAATACATACTGACCTGATTAAGATTATGTTATTAAGAGTCAGTACTTATATTACTATTCTTGACCTTTGAATATATATGTATTGACCTACTACTTAATACTCTATTCAACAATATAATTCTTATGTATTGTATGAAAGTAACATTCAACTCAAACTTTTCACTAATGAGATAAATTGATAGTTTATAATTATGGATTGATAATAGTTAAGTAAAGTCAATTCGTATTACAGATTTAACTAATTCTGTAATATTCTACATAATGAAAAAAGACAAGTTTGATCTGTAAAAAACCATTTATACTTCATTCCGATTACTTTTGATGAATTATTTTTCCGAATAAAACCTCAAATATGTATAATATTATCGTGGATGAGCACTACTGAAGAGTCCCACAATAGGACGAAACGGCCATCCAGTGCTTCAAGGTTTTCAGTGGTAGTCTAACATCAATCAGTTCATGATCTCAATCAAAAACTTAATAATCTCCACAACCCTATACTGATAAAGATAAATAATTCCCTTGCTTAGTCTAAGTCTGTTATGGTTTTCCTCCTGAATTGTGTTTCCTTATTCTACCATAATGACCATCATTTGTATGAATGTTTTTTTTGTGGGATAACAACATGTTTTCACTTTTTAAAAGATAAAAATGTGTTGTGTTTTTTTTGAAAGAAAATCTTATAGTTGAATTCATGAGTGAATTGAAGCTAGATCACCATGGGAAATCTAGAATCCCGCCCCACAGGATTTGAACCCAGGATCATGGATGTGAACTGTTGAGGAGTTCCATCCTAGGATGAAGTTTGTCTAATTTCTTAGATTCTTTCAGAATTTATTGTAAGATTTTGAATTGTCATCTAATGTTCATGAATCGCATTAAACATTGTAATACAATAAAGCTTACAATGACTTCATCATCATTCTGGGCAACATCATCAAAGCTTACTTTATGTGGAGGTTTCTACTCACAACCAGCTTTGATGATATAATTCAGAACAACAATGGAACTTTATTTTAATCCTGTAACACAATCTATTTATTTATTTGAACACATAAATATTGGTACAAAAGGGGCACCGAATACATATGCGCCACACATGTCACTTGATTTGTGTGTAAGCTGTGATACCGCCACGGTGCCCAGACTGAAGCCGGCAAATATCTTATGGGGTCACGCCCGGAGCCTTCGACATGAAGGTCTGATCTACGATGTAATGGAGCAACGTCTGGAGATGTAGTCCCACGATAGCCGGTGATCAACAGTAGGTTCATACGTCATTTGTTCCTTCAGGATACTGGAGCCTATGTGCACCATTGGTTTGGAATCAGGATTTTCCAACTCCCCTAGATGGATCTTCCGTGTTCACCGAACCGGTTGAAGTGCCGGACATTCGTATCTCGTCCTCTCAATTTCGTAAGCAAAACCCCCTACCACGAGAATTCAGTGAGTAAGATTTCCCTGGCAGAAGCTCTATACGCGTGGCTATGTGAGAGTATTTCGAGAAGGAGAGCTGACTATCCCCACTCTCGGCCGTACCAAGGCATTTGGGGGTGTCTACCATATCAAGAAGCAAACTCAGGACCATTTATCGTGAACAAATATCAATATCGGTGTTTTGAGATCAAATAATACCATCGATTTTAGTTTCTTTATATTCATTATTCTCTTTGATCAATCCTTTGAATAATAATCCTAGATCTTCATTATAATGAAAAATAAACTTTATATTCCGTTTACTAATTTGATTCCATGATATTTTATAGCAGAATTGAATGGTAAACATCTAGTTAAACAAATAAGTTTTGTATGAACTATCATAGTTGATCAAAATTAATTATTTTCATGTAGTCTTGGATTAATTTTTTTAATCTGATTGGCCTTTTTTTCTAGCAAGATCTTTTTCTACGGGATGAGGTCGCCGACCTCATACTCAACTCTCCTCCTTTAACCGGAGTTGGAACCGGAAGTAGTTGTAGAAGTGCTGCAGGATGAGGTTGGATGGAGAGTGCTGGTGAGCGGCCTATGCTCTTAGACAAGAGGTAACAGGCGTAAGTAAGTGATTCTTGAGTTAATGCATACGAGAAAGTATCTGTTAGCTGTTTCATGATAGTTTATGACTCTTTGGAGGAGTAGATCGTAAACCCTACCAGTGGCCGGTCGTTTATAACTCTACTAGAAAGTTCTGAACATAAACTCTGTGTGGAAACCTAGTCTATTGCTAAACACCTGTAGATTATAAGCAAAGATAGATAGTGGCTAACAGTGGAATCCAGGACGCTCGTTTTGTCCTGCCCGGGACCCGTCAGCTGGATGTACCAATAGGAGACTGATCAATTACAGTCCTAATTATCAATGGGAAGATTCAAGTAAAGTAATACGAAGTGAATCTCTATATTAGTTAGATACAATCATTTAACACTCGATAATTTAAAGTTAATCACTATGACAAAAGATCTTTTCATTGACAGGTTATTATTTATCTTTCAGTATGTATGTTCACTATAATCATCATATGCTCACCAGTGCCTGGCTTCAAGAGTTATCTCCTGGAATTCTAGTGAGAAGCCGTGATCAGTGGAGACCAACCCGGTCTGTTGTGAGATAGTAACTCACTGATGACATGGTGGATGTGTCGCTCAATTTCGTGGATTAGTTAAAGTCAAACATTAACACCTATGGATGCCAGCTGGCTTAGTGGTTTAGAGGTTAAGCGTTACCCGCAAGACTGATAGGTCCTGGGTTAGAAGCTTCCGGGGCAGGGTCGTTGATGTGCACAGCTGAGGAGTTCCATACTAGGAAGAGACGGTCATCCAGCGTTTCCATGTTTTTCATGGTAGCTTAGCTTTAATTGATTCATGATTTCAATTATTAAATTACTACAATCTCTAACCAATCAAAGAAACTATAATGAATATAAAGTAACATTTGAAATTTTACAATTACCTGATTGGTAACAAGTATCTTAGTGATGATTCCATCAATCATTGTAACTGATCATACTTTAATTGGTTCAACTTATTATTATTATTAAAGATGATAGAATGGTTTACAGATTGGTTTGAACCTAATAGATACATTAAAACAATGAATCATATTAAAAAATATCAATATAATAATAAAGTCTTATTATCATTCATTATTATATTCAGTTTATTTATATGTAGTGTACTTCATTTCACTTATTGGAATGTGGATTTTACAATTTATTCACTAACTACAATGAAATACATGGTAAGTTATATGATGATAAAGTAATAGTTAATAAAAAATATGTTTATCATCAGAGAGGGATACTTATTTATATTATAGTAATTTCAATAGTTCAGATCATGAGTTAATTGAAGCTAGACTAACATGGAAAACCTGGAAGTATTGGATGGTCGTTTCGTTCTAGTATGGGACTTTCCAGCAGTGCATATCTACAATCCCAAACCCGGGACTCGAGCCTAGGACATTTGGTTTTGCAAGTGAATACTTAAACTCTAGACCACTGAGCTCGTATCCAACTGTGTTCATGTCTAACTTCAACCAATCCACGAAAATGCTCGACTATCTTCCATTGTCCGAGGTAGATATCTGTCCCTACCTGACATCGATTGGCTCCATTGATTATGGCAATTTCGTTGATTGGTTGAAGTTAGATATTAACGAGGTTGGATGCAAGCTCAGTGGTCTAGAGGTTAGTCGTTCGCTCGTGAGACTGAAGGTCCTGGGCTCGAGTCCTGTGAGTAGGATCATGGATGCGCATTGCTGAACAGTCCCATAGTAGGACGAAACGACCGTTCAGTGCTTCCGGGTTTTCAATGGTAATCTAGCTTCAATCGACTCACGAATTCAACTATTAAATTTTTTTAGTTTATAGAAAAAAATTCACATCATTAATGTATTGGAACCTAGAAACAAGACAATATCTCGCCGTCTTATACTATCCAGTAGTAGTAGTAGTGCACTTTTAAATTATGATCAAAATAGTAACGTGTGCTTTTAATTAGTTCAATTAATATATACATTCAATTTATTATCAGGTTTTGTGGAGATTTTTTACTAAATTGATAGTTGAATTTATGAGTTTATTAGGGCTAAGCAACCATGAAAAATCTGAAAGGAGTGGATGGCCGTTTCATTCTAGTATGGGACTTTCCAGAAGTACACATCTACAATCCCACTTTGCGAGATTCAAACCCAGGACCCATCAGTTGCGCGCGCGAGTGCGTAACTACTAGGCCAATAAGCCGGCCAGGTTTTCCATGGTGGTCTGGCTTCAATTGACTCATGATCTCAACTATTGAAATTACTATAATATCTACAAAAACCCTTCTGAGAATTTTTTTGTTTTAGGAAAATAAAATTCACATTGTGATCTTATATGATAGTGATCGAGATCTACAATATTTGAATAGCCTACTTAAATCTATATTTTATCATCAAAATGGAAGATTTCGATGTGATTTAAAAGCTTGTTGTCTATCAAACTTTTGTGATCGATTTATGAATGATTGTCAAACTGTTATGAACAATGTTTCAACAACATATACAACTGTATTTCATTTCTTAATAACGTCGATTTCATCAAATAGTCAGTTGTTGAATTTGATGAATACATGGAAATTACATAATATGGAATATCATTTTTACAATTGCAGTAACTATTTGGTAAGTTTTCGCATACATTATAACTAATGATCCTTAATCATAGATTGTATTGTTCATACCCCTAAGTACAGAACTATTTAACAGTTGTTTCATCTTAATATGAGATTAGTGTAAACTAGAGGAATGGTTCATTATCTGATAAGTCTTCTAATTGAACGTTAGATTCGGCATTTATGATTTTGATTTGAGACTGTTCAAACCGCTTTTCTTAACGCTCCATATAAGTATCTAGTTGCTCCAAAGAAATATTCATTATAGTTTTTCCCGTCGCCATTGATAAGTTTTCTAATTGAACGTTGGATTCAGTTTCCTAAGCTCTTCTAGTAACTGCCAGGCTAAATTTACACAGCGACTTAAACACGAAAGAAAATGTGCGAAATATGGAAAAAACGCTTTACTCCAAAGGTTCGTTTACCTACAGAAAATCTAGGATTTTAGAGTATTTTAAATGTCCTAAGGGTATCCGGGAAATTCTGAAACGCTACTAAACCTAGAAGCGGTATATATAATCATCCAATCCAAAACTCGACATGTGACATTTCACTTCCTAGATGTTTCTGGGAAAACGTCAAGTGAATGCTAATTGGATAAGATGGTTCTCAATGTTTTCAGAGCCTTTTTTGGCATTTTTTCGTTAAGTGTTTTCTGGATCTCTTCAACAATATCTTCTCCGTTGATTGCAATTTACAAATTTATGTCAATTTTTACTTATTGAATAAACATACTGTTCACAGTAGTAAGGTAATTATTTGAATATTTAAAGTAAAGTTCAGAAATGGAGTTATGGCCATGTTTAGCCACAAAAGCGGTAGGTCTCAACATATATAAAGGGAAAAGCAAGATTCTCCCACACAACACAGAATGCATCAATCGAATCATACTTGACGGAGAAGATTTGGGAGATGCAGAAACCTTTACATATCTGGCCAGCATCATTGATGAACACGGTGGATCTGATGTAGATGTGAAAGCGCGGATCGGTAAATCAAGAGCAGAATATTTACAACTGAAGAACATCTGGAACTCAAAACAACTATCAACCAACACCAAGGTCAGAATTTTTAATACAAATGTCAAGATAGTTCTACTGTATGGAGCGGAAACTTGGAAAACTACGAAAGCCATCATCCAGAAGATACAAATGTTTATTAACAATTGTCTAGGAAACATACTTCGGATCCGTTGGCCAGATACTATCAGCAACAATCTACTATGGGAGAGAACAAACCAGATCTCAGAGGTGGAGGAAATCAGGAAGAAGTGCTGGAAGTGGATAGGACACAGATTGAGGAAGGCACCTAACTGCATAACAAGGCAAGCCCTCATATGGAATCCTCAATGCCAAGGGAGAAGAGGAAGAACAAATAACACATTACAACGAGAATTGGAGATAGACATAAAAAGAATTAACGAAAATTGGATAGAACTAGAAAGGAAGATTCAGTACATAGTGGGTTGGAGAATGCTAGTCGGTTTCGACAGATATACAGTACATATCATCGATAAAAAGTGAAATGTCTGGAGGAAGAATGTTAAGAAGATCAAAGAAAAGAGAACGAGAACAAAGAATAATTGGTGTGAAATCGAAAGAACAATGAAATCTGAGACGATTGATTGACATTTTGCAATTGAACTATTTACTGCATGATTCTCAGATTTTACTAATAGAGTCTGTAATACATTTGATTGTCCCCACTTGTGTTCTTGTTCTTTACAGTAGTCCAACTTATATCGCTTCATAATACTCATACAACACAACAATCTCTATAACCCTATAGTAATAAAATGTTACTATTATGTATTTTGTTCTGTGTACTGTTTTTGTTTTTTAGGCAAATCTTCAGTGGATAAGCTCTAAACATCCTGCAGGTGCTAAACCATTTTTAAAATTAATGCTTACAGAGATACTACCAACTAATATCAATAAAGTAAGTCCCATTCTTCACTCTTACTAATAATCTACCAAAGATAACGTGTGGATAAATGAAAAATAGGAGGGGTGGCGGACGGTAGGGATTTACAGAATCGTTTACAAAATATTTTGATTATGTGTGAAAGCTAATGGTTGAGATCACCAAGTTAACATGACATTTCCATATTTGAATGAATTCATGTAACCAAGGGAAGTGTAATGAATATTAGCTATGCATAATTGTTATGTCCTTTGGTCTATCTACCCACTTTTGGTGCTGAGGTTACTTATGTAACTCAGATTAAGGCCTTGGTACGATAGGCTGACCGACCTAACTTTGAGGCTAGTACGCGTGAGTTCGAAGTGGGGTAGAGAGAAGAAAACTATTCTATCGCCTGATTGGCTGACAAGCACGCGAATGAGAGAAGACAAGACAACTGGAACACTACTCGATCGATTCCTGATATCCTGATTCCAGTTCAGTTCAGTTCGGATTAGTGCAAAAAAGGTACATGAATAAATAAGTGAATAACCCGACCATAACGTACCATAATTAGGAAAAATACAATTATGTCCAAAACTGGGAATTAGAGTAGAAAATAAGGTGCAAAATGTTATGTTGAAATTACAATAGCTTCGGAACAGAAAAGGGTATGGCGATGAATCATACATCGAACGAAAGTTTATGTTCTGTAGAATAGATTAGGGACAAAAATCAATGTCAATGTTTTACAAGCTTTGAATAAAATAACGTCCCGAAAAATAGCTTTCATAGTTTTTCAGGGCTTCTTGTTTCCCTGTTCACATCAGCACTGGAAGATTGTTTCATCCTGGAGTGTGATTCCTCAGTAGTGCCCATCCACGATCCTGAATGTGAAACCCGAACTTGGGATTTATCAAACATATCTCTCAATTTTTAATATTCTAACTTGCATAGCAGCACTGAACTATAATGATATCTTTCTTGATCAAATAATAATTCAATGAGTATTTGAAATTTCACCACATTATTGAACAATACGAAGAAAGTTTGAAATGGTTTAAATGGTTGTATAGCAGATATTAATTCACTGATCTTAAGTTTCTGGTAAAATTAGACTTTATGAATATGATTGAGTAATATAAATATTTTCTAGTAACTAACCACTTCTAAGTTAGTAACATCCAAGTAAATCAAAGATGTCTTTGATTAATCTTCCAAAACAGTCAAAAATACCCTATTTCAAATGAATTTGACATAACTCATGTGGTTCATCTGCTGCTCTCCAGCCCAAATGGACGCTGACCGTTACACACACCTACGTGGAGTGGTGTTTGAAGCGTCGATAACGATTCGAGAAGTAAGAAAAAATTGCTTAAAACATTCTGAATCATAAATAACATTTCGAAGCTTCTAGTCAAACTTTAGGAGGATATTAGGTATACATTTTTGGTTCTGATTAGGAAGTTATAAAGATAGTCACTAATTTTACCATTTTCTAAGTAGCTACATATTTCAATAGTTGACATCGTGATTCAACTGAATCTAGACCACCATGGAAAAGCTGAATGCACTGGACGGCCGTTTTTTTCTTAGTTTGGCACTCTTAAACAGTGCGCATCCATGAACCCACCTTGAGAGATTTGAAACCAATACCTATCGATCTCGTACGCGGACACTTAACCTCTAGACCACTAAGCCGGTATCCAATGGTGTTAGTGTCTAAGTCACAAAACTGAGAGACACATCCACCATCGTCTATGTATATATTCTCAAGGTTATAAAAACTCTCATATCTTGCACATAAACCAATTGTTAAATTAAAATTCCCTATCAACTTCTTATCTCCTATTTAGGTGTTCAATATATATTGTCAACTATAGTTTACATACATCATTGTGAAATTCTTCTTTAGGTTATTGTACTTGACAATGATATACTTCTTAACATAGATATTATTGAATTATGGAATCACTTTGAAAATTTCAATCAAATTCAGGTTTGTTTATATCAACTTAAATCTTTGTTATTGATGAATAAGTTTTCTCTATAGAGTATTTTAGTCTTAGTATGGCATCATAAGTATAATAAGCAGTTTGTTTGAAGTTACTGTATAACGATTTTATGTGAGTACAAGGCGTTTTAGAAGTAGTGATAGTGTGGTGTGTGCTACTTATATTGACATAAGTAGTATATGATGTTAGTCGTGAACAGAAGGTCTGGCAGCAGAGAGATAAGAGGATCAAACAGTAAAGAATGGAAACAGGATGCAATTTGTATGAAAATGCAAGAACAATGAAGTCTGAGTCGCTTTAAGACAATTGGTGGACATTTTGCAAATTAAGCATTTACGTAATGATTGTTAGATTTTATTAACATGTCCTGTGAGTTTGTGTTAATTACATTCGATTGTGCCCACTGGTGTTCTTGTTCACTACAATAGAACCTAGGGTCTTGCGGTTACACACAGTTACTTGATGCAACAGATAGATTATTAGAACTGTAGTTAAATTCAAATTTCATCTTAATTATATTCTACATAAACAGCATAGAAAAATATACTACTAAATTTCAGTTACTAGTAGTCTGTTAACTAAAGTTTCGATGATTCAAGTATGGTTTCACTAAAGAAATATGGATTATACGCAGATACACAAAATATGTTAACATTCGAGTGCCTGAAATTCCATCCTGACACAATAAAAACAAACATATACAAGCAGGTAAACCTTATATTCATGATATACTTGAGTAGAATTTCACCTATAATCAGCATATTCTGTCAGCTTCATTTGAAACATCCGTTAACATCGATGTTTTATCATTACTGAGATGTCTTTTTGATTATAAATATATATAAGTGGTCTCCTTCGAAATAATCAGCAGTTAAGAATCTGTACAATAACTAAACCATAACAGTATAGTAGTGAAGCTTTAAATTCACTAAACACTTCAGGTAGAAGCATTTTATTCAGAATAATGGAACTAGTGTAATGCAATTAAGTAATTGCCGGCTAGTAAATTGATTGAGCAAGATCTAGGACTCATTTAATTCTAGAGTTATATCGTTAACTACAAAGTAATGTAAATGAACTTCATGTGTTATTCTTGAGTGGTAGTTTAAAACTTTATACTTCCTTCTAATGATTTACGTATATTCATGGCTTTTTTTCAAAGAGCATAGGCATTGGATTAGAACAAAATCCACATTTTCAAGATGTTATGCCAAAATTAGAAAGTAACTGGGAAGTAAGTTCAAATACATTGAAATATTTAATTTTGAAATGAATCATTTATTAATTTTTTTTACAAAAAAACCAAACTACTTTTTATAGAATAATAGTAGCTTCAAATGAATTGCATAATTTTTCCTTGTTTACATCAGATTGTTGGGATAAATATGAACCATTAGATGGTTTATAAAAATCATTGAATTTAATTTCCATTAACCTATGAGTTAAAATATTTGTCGTCTTTAGCTAATTCTTAATGTTGTTTAAATTCAGTCATCAACTTGAAGTTTGTTGTTTTGCCTAGTGATAAGTAATCAACATAAAGCCTTGGCTCAAATGTATGGTACTACTTGGTACTTGTATACGAATGTGTGTATCAACAGTACTGAGAGATCAGATATTCCTAATAGGATATTAGTCTACTTCTTTGTTGGAATCTCTAGAATACAGTCGTCAATTAGTCCGAAGCTACAACAATACCTCAATTAAGTATTCTTTTTTATTGAAGAAGTTACTAAATGAAAGAATTTAGAAATGACATTTATTTACTTATTTATACACATGAAAATTGGTTCAAAAAGGCACCAACTACATATGCACCACATAAATCATTCGATTCACATGAGGGCTGGGACAATTCCCCGTTGGTGAAACTGAAGCAGGTAGTTTTCTCAGGGAGCCACACCCCGAGCCTTTGACCTAACGCTTTAATCCACAAGTTAGGAAATGCATTTCCATAGTAGCCGGTGACCAATAATATTTTCATACGCTATGTACACCATTGGTTTGTAATCAGGGTTTCTCAACTCCTCTAGGTGTGTTCTCCGTGTCAACAAACCCTGTTAAAGCATCGGACATTCGCTTTTCGTCCTCTCAATTTCGTAAATAACACCCCTGCCGCGAGAAGGCAGTGAGTAAAACTTCCCTGACAGTGAGTGTATGCATGTGGCGATGTGAGAGCGTTTCGAGAGGGAGAGCAGACTATTCCAACTCTCGACCGTACCGGAGTATTTGGGGGCTAAACACTAACTTTCAAGACAGGTATACATTTGAAAACCAAAGATTACAGTTACGCCTGTTACTCAACATAGAAGAGCATAGGCCACCCACAAGCACTCTCATTCGACCTTGTCCTGAACAGTCCTTTCCAGTTGTTGCTATTCATCCTTTTCATATCCGCTTCTATTTCCCGACGTAATGTGTTCTTTGGCCTTCGTCTTTACCGCTTCCCTTCAGGATTCTAAGTTCGCGCTTGTCTTGTGATGCAGTTTGATGATTTGCGTAATGTATGTCCTATCCATTTTCATCGTCTTTTCCTAATTTCCTCTCCAGTTGGAAGCTGGTTTGTTCTCTCCTACAGTAGGCTGTTACTGATGGTATCCGGCCAACGGATGTTGAGTATCTTGCGTAGACAACCATTTATAAATACTTGTACCTTCTTGATGATGGTTATAGTCAAAAATTACAAGTGATGAAAAATATTATTTAGCTATTTCTGTGTAAAATGTAATCAGTTATGTGTACAATATTTATTTTAGGGTTACGGGTATAATAATGGTGTACTATTATTCGATTTGTCTAAAATACGATTAACTTTATGGAATGAACTATGGATAGTTATAACGAGAAATGCATTGGATACTCAAGGTTACTTGACAACTGGAGAGCAGGTAATTTAAAACTGTTTACAGTTTTACTAACTCTAGTTTATATGATTATAAATTTCTGAATGCAAAAATTTATCTGTAAACTTTTGTTAAGTAAATTTTTAATAGTTGAATTCATGGGTCGATTAAAGCTATACCACCGTGGAAAACCTGGAGGCACTGGACGGTCGTAATCGGGCCTTTTGTGAGATAGTAACTCACTGAAGACAATAGTAGACGGTGCCGCAAGTTCATGGATTGTTTGAAGTTAGACATTAACACTGTAAGATACTGGCTAAGTGGTCTAGAAGTTAAACGTTCACGCGCTAGACCAGTGGGTCCTGAGTTCGTTTCTCGTGTGTGGGATCATGGATGCGCATAGCTGAAGAGTGCCACACTGGGATGAAAAGGCCGTCCAATTCTTTCAGGTTTCCAATAGCGGTCTAGCTTCAATTGACTCATGATTTCAACTATTGAAACTACTATAATATCCATAAATAATTATCATTTGAACACTTAAGGAGACACCGAATACACATACGCTACACAAGTCACTTGATTTGTGTGTGGGCTATGATACTGCCCGGGTCCCCAGAGCGAAGTAAATGGTTTTCTTAGTAGAGCCTTCGACCTAAAGGTCGAATCCACAAGTCAGTGAGACAACGTCAGGAGATGCAGTCTCATGGTAGCTGGTGACCAACTATAAGTTCATAAGCATGTTGTTCCCTCAGGATCCTGGACACCATGTGCATCATTCGTTTGGGATCAGAGTTTACCAACTCCCTTAGATGGAACCTCAGTATCCATCAAATCGGTTTCATCCTGTCGATTTCTCCGCCATGAGAAGACAATGAGTAAGACTTTCCTGGCAGAGGCCATGTGAGAGCGTTTCGAGAGTGAGAGCTGATATTGTTGGGAACGAGAACACACGACGGGGGTGACAATCGAACGTGATATAATACAAAGTTACAGAACATCTAAGTAAAATCTGAGAACCGTACAGTAAATATTTCATTTGCAAAATGTCAATCAATCGTCTCAAACTTCATTGTTCTTTCTTTTCAACACCAATCATTTTTTTGTTTTCGTTCTCATTTCTTCTATCTTCCTAACTTTCTGTCTCCAGACATTTCACTTTTGATTAATGATACATACTACTTATAGCGTTTTTTAGCGAGTTAGATTTCTACGGGATGGGGTTGCTAAACCCATGCCTAACCCTCCAACTTTATCCGGACTTGGGACCGGCAGTAGCCCCAGAGGTAGTCCGGGCGGATTTATATACTACTTATATCTATCGACATCAGTTGCACATAACATAATATAATACTTTAATAGTTGAAAAGAGAAAGAACAAAGATTCTAGCAGAATAACATGAATTCATTTGATTTCGTAGGTTCTCGTCAGCTGCTTACAACCTATAGTATTTAAAAAGATAATAATTACATAATGGGTTTAAATTGCTTACATGAGAGGGTTTATATTGAAGAAATATTCGTAAAGTATGACATGGGTGTAAGTGAAATTAATAGGCTGAATATTGTAAATATATACCTAATGTGAAAGAATATTCTAGAGCATTAATTGTGACAACAGTTCAAAAGTGGGTTAGAAACAATTGATTATATAATGAATAAACATTGATAGGAATATAGTGAGTAGAGTTCAGTTAAAAGATTATTAATTTTTTATAAAGATAGTTGAAAAAATAAAATCAATGACGTAATAAATATAAAAGATAAAATAAAAAATAAAAAAAAAGTTTGAAGTTAAGACTTATAGTTGATGATTTTGCTAACACAATCAACAGGAGACTCAATACTGCGCTAGCCAGAACCTATCCGGCGGCCAAACTTCAAACTCTGTACAAAACAATATGTTCAATAACTCAATCAAAGGTTGATAAGCATCCTTTTCATGTTACCGCCAATTGTATTTATAAATTTACATGTACCTGCCAAAGCAGTTAGATCGGTCGAACTGAAAGGAGAGCATATCTTAGATTATTTGAACATGTTCCAAAAAGTCTTAGAACAAGGGAAAGAAAGACTCTGAACAGTGCAATCACCAAACATCTCCTTGATACAGGACATCAGGTAGATATCTTACAATCCTTTAGGGTGATTAGTAAGCAGCCAAACTCCAGTCTTCTGAAGTTTGCTGAAGCCATTGCCATCAGGCGTCAAAAACCTGATTTATGTGTTTAAAAGGAGACGGTGGTTAATTTTTCCTTGCCCTGGTGACAAATATTCCTTCACTGCACCATAAAAGTTTTCAAATTAATAATCTTTCAACTGAACTCTACTCACTGTATTCCTATCAATGTTTATTCATTATATAATCAATTGTTTCTAATCCACATTTGAACTGTTGTCACAATTAGTGTTGTAGAATATTCTTTCACATTAGGTATATATTTACAATATTCAGTAAGCAATTTAAATCCATTATGCAATTATGATTTTTAAATATCACAGGTTGTAAGCAGCTGACGAGAACATACGAAATCAAATGAATTCATGCTATCCTGCTAGAATCTTTGTTCTTGCTCTTTTCAAAATGATAAAGGGAACTATGTGTATGAAAATTTAATAGTTATTTGTTTTCTTATCAATTTTAGGATATTTTAAACTTAATATTATTCGAATTCAAATACATTCTATATGAGATTCCATGTGAATGGAATATTCAATTAAGTGAAGGAAGTGATGAACAACGATGTCCTGTAAGTTGGTTAACTTATACCGAATTGAAAAAACGTAATTATTCAACAATTTTTAAACAACCAAAGCTCATTCATATTAATCATCTTATTAAACCAAATGATATATTACTGAATGAAATCCCAATTGAATACATTGATTACTTGGATATTATCCTTAAACGTAAGTAAACGTATAGTTAAATACACAATCTTTGATAAACTTCATTTAATAGTTGAATTCCTGAGTCCATTAAAGCTAGACCACCATAGGAAACCTGAAAAAAATTTTAGGGACGTTACGTCGTACTGTGGGACTTTTCAGCAGTGCGTACTCACGATCCTTCCCGTGGGAACTGAACCCATGACATCCAGTCTTGCGCGCGAGCCTCTAACCTCTAAATCATCATGTAAAATACAGTTCGAACAATTGGATGACATCAAATAATAAAAGTATCAATTAATCTTGAAAGAAAAAGCTTGAAGAAACATAAAAAGTGAAGAGATCAATTCAATAGTTATATAAAGGACTCAATATATTTGATTAATGGTTAATGTATAAACACAAGATTCATGCATTTCAGTTTACAGTTTATGGACTCATGAATTTACGTTAGCTGACTTAAGACGTCTTCCGAATCACTCCTGTCTTGTCCAACCAAAAGAGTCCAATAACTGTACTACCTTCAATAATATCGGCATCACTTCCACGGGCTTCTAGTGTATGATGGAGATGCTTTAAATACATCCGTCAATGACTATTGACGACCGACTTTCTACACAGATAGACTTAGTTTTACAAAGCATTCTACGGTTTACTTACGCTTTCATTGATAGACAAACACCTTACATGAGCCTTTCCTACCAACCAGAATCATGTTTACCCCCCTGGTTTACTATTTCGTCTATCAATTGTAACCGAAGCCTCTATCAGTTATACACCTCAAATGGTATGGTTTAGCTCGGGTTTAAGGCAGAGGAATCCTAACTCCCATTAATCAGGAATGTATTTCGTTTCCCTATCCTCTATTCTTCACTTCATTGACAAAACATAACAGCTAAGCTTCTGTTATTAAATCTCAAGCACTATCTATTTTAAACATCAATTAGTTCATATACCTGAATTATCAAATTGCAACGCACTCCACATATGAAGTCACACTTTACACACAATCATTCCATTATTTATCAGTATGGGGTTGTGGAGATTATTAAGATTTTGATTGGTATCATGAAACGATTGATGTTAGACCACCACTGAAAACGTGGAAGCACTGGACGGCCGTTTCATACTATCTTGGGACTCCTCAGCAGTGCGCAATTTCGTGGTTAGACATTACCACCATTGGGTACCGGCTCAGTGATCTAGACGTTAAGTGTTCGCACGCAAGACCGCAAGCCCTGGATAAGAACCCCATGAGCGGGATTGTGGATGCGCAATGCTGATGAGCCCCATACAAGGACGAAAAGGTCGTCCATTGAATCCAGGTTTACAATACTGGTCTAGTTTCAAATGACTCATGAATTCAACTGTAAAATTACTAAAATCTCCACAAAACGCCTTTTGATAATAAGTCTATTTCTAGTTATATCTAATGTAATAGAAAAAACTGTATTTCTGATGTTTTAAAGGTAATAAATAAGTGAATTAAATTAATACATTCATTTGTTATCGTTTACCTGAACCATCCCAATGATGTTTAGGACTACAATTGATCAGTCTCTTGTTGACATATGTACATGCTGTGCGTATTGGCCATATATTGCCTTAATTCACAAACATTATAAGCAGAGATAGATAGCAGTAAAATCCAGGACGCACGTCCCATCCTATTTAGAACTCGCCATCTGGGCGGACCTACATCTCAGCTAACGGTACTGGGTTCGTGTCTCAGAGTGAACATCAACCTTGGGATGTAGGTACATCCAGTTAAAGTGTCCGAAATAGGATGAAGTACGCGTCCTAGTTCCTAATTCACTGAATTGTTTCAATGAACAATAAGTGAAAAATACTGTTCAATTGAACCATACCTCGTCCGTTAGATATTCATGTTTTACCCATTTAAATGAATTATGTCTATACTTCGAAACAATAGACCACAATATTGTGAAGCATTATTTTCACCTACCATGCTATCACTGACTATAATTACATAATCATGTTGATTTTCTACTGAATTGTAATTTTATTTGTAGAGTATGAACTATATGGCAAATTCGTGTCAGTATACCGTCAATATACTCAATTACATGAATCATGCTTCCAATAGATTCAATTCAAGAACCAATCAGTTTGATGTTGATCTTTCAATCATGTAGTTCATGGGCTATTCTTTGTCTTCAATCAACAGAATCTATTATCTTTTATTTTTGTATTTATATAAATACACTTGAAATAAATGTGGTTAATGATAACATGAGGATGTTCTAAGACTATTTCTATCGAATTGTGTGTATCTACCGAATTGATGAAATATGATCGTTGAATAAGATGATTATGGAAAGAAGGTTAAGTTTACTGAATAAGAACATGGTGAAAGAAAATAAGATTTTGTCATTAGTTGAACAATCAACTGAATGGAATTTACCATTATACATCTATTTCCTTGAAAATGAAAAAGAATGTAGTAGTATAGATAGAAGAACTAATGAAACGTTCTTCGACATTATTATGTAAACGTGGAAAATGGCTGCAACATACGAAATCCATGCGATGGATAACACTGAAATGTCGTATATAGAGGGAGGCTGACAGACGCATTTCAAGTGAGGATCAGAGTCAGACAAGGCTGTGTACTCTCGTCATTCCTCTCTTTTATCTGGTGATTGACTAGATTACGAACACATCGATATCTGAAGGAATGCACGAAATGAAATCGACAAATCGGAATCAATTACAAGATTTGGACTTGGCAGATGACCTGGCCTTTCTATCCCATACACATCAACAAATGAAGGTTAAAACAAATAGTGTAGCTGCAGCCTCTCAATCAGTAGGACTCAACATACACAAGGGTAAAAGCAATATCTTCAGATACAACACAAAGAACATCAACGCAATCACACTTGATGAAAAAACTCTGGAAGGGGTGGAAACATTCACGTATCTGGGTAGCGTCAGCGATGAACAAGGATGATCTGATGCAGACTTACGGGCGAGGATTGGCAAAGCAGGAACAGCATCCCTACAGTCGAAGAACACATGAAAGTCAAAACAACTGTCAACCAACATCAAAGTGAGAACCTTCAATACGAACATCAAGATAGCTCTACTGTACGGAGCTGAGGCTTCCAGAACTACCACAACCATCATCAAAATGGTACAAGCATTAATAAACAGCAGTCTACATAAGATGATCAATGTCGTTGGCTGGATACCATCAGCAACAGTATATTGTGGGAGAGGACAAACCAGCTTCCAGCTGAAGAGGAAACTAGGAAGAGTCACTGGAAGTGGATACGACACACATTGAGGAAATTATCAAACTGCGTCACAAGGGAAGAGCTTACTTGGAATCCTGAAGGGAAACGGAAAAGAGGAAGGTCAAAGAACGCACTAAGTCGAAAATTGGAATCACAAATCAGAAGGATCAATAGCAGCTGGAAAAGATTGCCCATGACAGAGTTGGATAGAGAATGATGGTGGGAGGCCTATCCTCCTTCATGAGGGGCAACATGCGTAAGTTGAATATGATGTAAATTATCCATTTATTTTTGACTTCAGTCAGCTTTAGTTAGGTTAGCATTATTTGAAGCTGCATCTCTGTCATTGAGTTGCTCGTAATCCAGTTATCAGACTATGCAATCAAAACAAGGCATTCAACAAGATGTAAGCATTAGAACACCATAAGTGCTTCATGGTCAGGTCTAAACAAACATTTTAAAACAGGTACATTAATAATCAAGCTTACTTCGGATCTTTAAACGGTATCTTGATAGCTCGCGATTCCAAATCTGGTAAGATGACCACACTGAAACAGGATAGATTATACATTAACTTCACGTTCATTGTTGATCCGTCAAGTTTGAAGAAATCGCTGTCGTGTGAATCCTCGTAAGGGAAAGGTAGATTCCATAAACCAGTCAAAGGTAATCACACATAGAGTTGACGGCAGATATAAAACACAGTAATAAAAAAATAAAAACTCAGGTAATAAATGTTTGATTTGAATATACTATTGTTGACGACTAAATAAATAATACTACCTTTAAAGTATGTAATGGATAGCACAACAGCTGACGTTTCTTGCGATATAGCCACACGTGGGATCAGTTCCTGGATTGTTCCGTTGGTCTGTTCACTAACTCACTGATTAATTCGATTCCGAGCACATTCAGGATCTGTATGAAACGCAACCTACACAAAGTTTGATAAGGCAGAACTCATACTCACATGCTCAGTCAGTGCATTGTAATGCTGCTTGATGATATTTCTAAATCGTTTCTCAATCTGCACATCTTCATTTACATAGATTCTATTTCCAGTGATTATCTCAACGCTCTCATCAGACTTCGAAAGATCAGCCAGAAGTTCACCAATCGCGCTGTGGATTATTTCCTGTTCCAAGCAATCAGATAACTGCATCGCTTTTATCAACTCAGCATTCGTATTGTTTGCACTTCCACAGAAGATCATTCCGAGGGCAGTATAGATATTGAAAGGGGAGAGAAATGTATTCTCCAAATAACCTGGAAGCAACAAATACATCGTGAGGGACGCACTTACTCTTGTTTCTTTTCAAAATCTCCCTATAAAGCTTTTCGCTGAAGTTTCTAAGGGATTGTATTACATCCATCACGGTTGAAATTAGTGTGCTAAATGGTTAGCTTGAAAAAACTATTTGTAGTGGAAGAACACTACAAATGGTACGTGAATAAGTCATTATTAAGAACTGCGAAGTGATAATAGGATATTCTAATATAGTAAGACGTTTTTGATCATGCAGATGCTTTAACTTACTCAGGTACTATTTCTATTAGCACCGCTCCACAAGATTATCAGGCAGTTGCTTGAGTATTAGCGACAGTTACTGATTTCATTAGTCTATAACTAAACATTGTTGCTCTTCATAATTTCATGTTTAGCAATGCCTGCGCTCAAAGGTCTTGATATACGTGTGAGATTTGATACGGTCAATTCCGATGAGGTCCTATGTTTCTAATTTACGAGTTCGGCCGGAGCGTTTTGCAATAGTATGGACAAATGTGTCAGAATAACAAACGATGGAGACTAAACATATACCTGTAATGTTACCTAGGTATTGCTTTATCAAAGCGACAGTGAGCCCAGCCACTAAAGAAAATGTGTCCAAATGTCCTTTGTTCCAACGAGAGACGAGCATGCGATATGTTAATTGTTTACGTGTTTGCTTCAGTTATTAGTGGAAGCGCCAAAATAAACAAAGAACAATTACGGAGAAATTCAACTAAGAATTACAAATGGCCTTATTTAGAAGCTTCAGTTTAATTCATTTACCAGGCAGTCAAGTGCGTAAAATGACATTATTGTCTGTCCGCCATTAAGATGACAGCAATTGAAGAAGTTGGCCTCGGTCTTACACGAGCTTTCTTCACTTAACCGCAAAAATCTAAGAGTAAGAGGGACTGTTGAAACTAGGCGAACTACCTACATACACTTTTGCAAAAACAAATATCTGTTTATTAGCTAGGTGACTATTAGTTTCGCCCTGATGTCGAGGAATAAGACCCAATTCATTCAATGTTTTCATTGCATCTGTTAACAGAAAACAAGAGTAATGTCAAACAATGAACACCGGCAATTTGATAGGTTTCCGTTCTGCAAGTACCTAAAGTGCTCCGTGTAGTTGCATGGAGTTCTCTGAATAGGCGGTACAAATTGAGCAACATGCGCAAATCATCTCTAAAACCTGATGTTTCTATGAATGACGGGTATACATGGCTAACATTAGGTGGTGAAAGCCGATTTTTATACCTCTTTTACAGCCTGAAGGCACGACTGAAACTGAACTGTACGTCATGCGATTTAGCACAATCAGCGAAAATCACAAGACTTGGGTAAACCGTAATCGGCGGAAATTCTGGAAGTGGCAACATTTTATCGCGTGGTTTTTATTTATCTCGACAAGTCCATTTGTACAGTATATTATAATGAGATTACGATATCATTTAAGACATGGGAGGCAGATTCTGTAGGTCATGTATCAGTTATTACATACCCACAGTGGACTTTTCTACCTAATTTATAACAGCCACCTGCCTAACAGGCATGATCATCCTTTTAAAAAATCTCAATTAACATTGGAATAAAACTTGTGTAGGTCACCAACGTAGATGATCTATGTCGAAATGATTGGAGGCCTACTCGAGTTAGACGTGAATAGTGTGACGAACCAACTAACGTCGAAGTCACACCTCGTGGTCAGCACCTTACGTGGACTACCCCCATTGACGTAACAAGGTACTATAGATGCTTTGAAGACTGTACAACACAAAGGACGTTATTACAGAAATATATTAGTTAAAGTAGATACAAGCCAAAGTAAGACCACTGCCGCATGGGCCAGTCCATGGCGTATGATTAACTAATGCGCGTTTGTTGTACATGACCTTGGCAGGGAGCGACGATCTGTTCGACATTCAGTGATCCAACTGCCGGATGATTTGGCTAGGGCTCAGTGACATTTCACTGGCCCTACACTTGGCTCATCGTTGAAATTAACTGTTCTCCTATCACTGCAGGCTACATCTTTATGATGGGTGATAGGGTTATAAACGCCAAGTGAGGAGACATAATGTAGTATGTAAGGGACCACTTTTGTGTACAATCAATCATGTGGGGGGCGCATGTTAGTGGTTGATGGGATGTTTCGAATTTTATATCCCATCTATGTATGACCACACTTAGAGTGCTGTATCCAAGCAGCTGTCCCATGTCCGACCAAGGATGGTCACTCACTTCAGCGTGTTAGGCGTGTGGGAACGTAGTCAGTCAAGGGTCTTTCTAAACTTTCCATATGACGGGCGCTTAATACTCCTAAACATCTCCAACTTGTCGTACAGTAGGACGCGAGGTGACATTATATTGGCACTTCGTATAATTGGTTACGATTTGGGTGTAAATATGTCTTATTTTTTGCTCCTTCTAACAATAATAATCTTCGACGTCATAACAAAGAGGTTTACAAACAGAGACCTAATAAACTTAAAGTGAGGTTCCGTTCTTCTCATCGAGTGGTCAATGACTGTAACACTTTACCGGAACAAGTGGTATCAGCCTTATCAGTGAAAATTTCTAAGGAGAAGCTGAATCTTCACTGGAAGGCACAATGTTAGAATTAACACAGGTCCACCATTCTACTATTCTTATTACTGTAGACTGACCTTCAAGTGGAGGAAATTTAAAACTGTGAATTATGTTGACCTTGCTTTGCACTTCATTACTGAGCTGAGGAAACTCCTATTTCTTCTAGTAATTCCTCAGATCACTGACTGTTTGGTTTAATTTGTTTGTGACAAATTATTTCATCATTCAAAATCGAGACTATGGAGCGTAATTTTTCGCTTCTTTGTTAAATATTGTAATGATTTTTGGATGAACATGCGATGAATATTAATTGGTAGGACTCATTAAGAAATTACCGTTGGTAAAGAGATGAAACCGTAACAACTGTTCCAATAAATCGAAAGTAACGACATAGTTGACCAAAGCATTTTGGATTTTTATAAACAGTTAGACATGTTTTGGTATAATCACTGGTCAGAGTGTTTGAGACGGCTTAATACAACTAGTTCCTTTAAGTTTCAACTTCGCTGCATTTTGAGAGCGAAATATGAGATGTACCATATCAGCTACAGTACAAAGAGTGAAAACAAAGACTTTTACTAAGTCTTTAATATGATGAAACAATTAATGCTTTCGGTTGAAGTATATTCCGGAATAAGACTAAAATAAAGGTCGAAATCACTAAGCTACGATGTTCATGAAGAAAATTGCAAGCACCTGAGTCAGTTAAAGCATCTGCATGATCAAAAACGTCTTACTATATTAGAATATCCTATTATCACTTCGCAGTTCTTAATAATGACTTATTCACGTACCATTTGTAGTGTTCTTCCACTACAAATAGTTTTTTCAAGCTAACCATTTAGCACACTAATTTCAACCGTGATGGATGTAATACAATCCCTTAGAAACTTCAGCGAAAAGCTTTATAGGGAGATTTTGAAAAGAAACAAGAGTAAGTGCGTCCCTCACGATGTATTTGTTGCTTCCAGGTTATTTGGAGAATACATTTCTCTCCCCTTTCAATATCTATACTGCCCTCGGAATGATCTTCTGTGGAAGTGCAAACAATACGAATGCTGAGTTGATAAAAGCGATGCAGTTATCTGATTGCTTGGAACAGGAAATAATCCACAGCGCGATTGGTGAACTTCTGGCTGATCTTTCGAAGTCTGATGAGAGCGTTGAGATAATCACTGGAAATAGAATCTATGTAAATGAAGATGTGCAGATTGAGAAACGATTTAGAAATATCATCAAGCAGCATTACAATGCACTGACTGAGCATGTGAGTATGAGTTCTGCCTTATCAAACTTTGTGTAGGTTGCGTTTCATACAGATCCTGAATGTGCTCGGAATCGAATTAATCAGTGAGTTAGTGAACAGACCAACGGAACAATCCAGGAACTGATCCCACGTGTGGCTATATCGCAAGAAACGTCAGCTGTTGTGCTATCCATTACATACTTTAAAGGTAGTATTATTTATTTAGTCGTCAACAATAGTATATTCAAATCAAACATTTATTACCTGAGTTTTTATTTTTTTATTACTGTGTTTTATATCTGCTGTCAACTCTATGTGTGATTACCTTTGACTGGTTTATGGAATCTACCTTTCCCTTACGAGGATTCACACGACAGCGATTTCTTCAAACTTGACGGATCAACAATGAACGTGAAGTTAATGTATAATCTATCCTGTTTCAGTGTGGTCATCTTACCAGATTTGGAATCGCGAGCTATCAAGATACCGTTTAAAGATCCGAAGTAAGCTTGATTATTAATGTACCTGTTTTAAAATGTTTGTTTAGACCTGACCATGAAGCACTTATGGTGTTCTAATGCTTACATCTTGTTGAATGCCTTGTTTTGATTGCATAGTCTGATAACTGGATTACGAGCAACTCAATGACAGAGATGCAGCTTCAAATAATGCTAACCTAACTAAAGCTGACTGAAGTCAAAAATAAATGGATAATTTACATCATATTCAACTTACGCATGTTGCCCCTCATGAAGGAGGATAGGCCTCCCACCATCATTCTCTATCCAACTCTGTCATGGGCAATCTTTTCCAGCTGCTATTGATCCTTCTGATTTGTGATTCCAATTTTCGACTTAGTGCGTTCTTTGACCTTCCTCTTTTCCGTTTCCTTTCAGGATTCCAAGTAAGCTCTTCCCTTGTGACGCAGTTTGATAATTTCCTCAATGTGTGTCGTATCCACTTCCAGTGACTCTTCCTAGTTTCCTCTTCAGCTGGAAGCTGGTTTGTCCTCTCCCACAATATACTGTTGCTGATGGTATCCAGCCAACGACATTGATCATCTTATGTAGACTGCTGTTTATTAATGCTTGTACCATTTTGATGATGGTTGTGGTAGTTCTGGAAGCCTCAGCTCCGTACAGTAGAGCTATCTTGATGTTCGTATTGAAGGTTCTCACTTTGATGTTGGTTGACAGTTGTTTTGACTTTCATGTGTTCTTCGACTGTAGGGATGCTGTTCCTGCTTTGCCAATCCTCGCCCGTAAGTCTGCATCAACATTCCATGTACCACTCAAAATTGTTCTGGATGTTAGAAGGGGCATTGGCCTTGTGACTTGCGAAAAATCCCGGTTTTCACTATGATGCGTCATAAACCTTCCTTCAACTCGGAAGTCAGAATTTAAATGGTTTAATTTAATTATTCTGGTTAGCGTTTTTTAAGCAAGGTTGTTGAAGCCATTCCCAACCCGCCTGATTTACCCTGGCTTGGGACCGGCAGTAGCCCTAGAATAGCTACATGCGGAGTTTCACAGTAGGATAAATTGTCTAAAATGAATACACATACATATCTGAACATATTACATTGTTTGCTGAACTGTGTTTCTTTGTTTTCAAATTATTGTTGATCTAGATATGTGTTATTGATTGTTCTTCCAAACTCAAACGATGGATTGCCAGACTTACTGAATTTGATGTGTGAATATGGTGGCATTTCTTCGATACTCTCCCGTAGGTTTGAAGACACGTCATTGAATTTATATCTGCCTAAATTTAAGCTCAAAGAAGGCTATTCATTTAGTTTAAAAGATCATTTAGAAGAATTGGGAATAAAGGACGCATTCAGACCACTATCAGCTGACTTTTCGAACATTTCAGTCTCGAGGGAATTATGTGTAACGGATGTTTTACACAAGTCTATACTCGAATTAAGTCGAACAACTGAAGCGATTATTCGTTTTTTCACTTAAGCATGAACTTTCGTAGTTCTGTGTAAACGTGAGTCACATAGAGTAATTGGTGGATGCTAACAGTCAAAAATATCTTGATTCGCAGTTGAGAGCTTGTTTAGATACGTATCATCATCATCATCATCCTCAGGCTTTTAAGATTTATGAATTAATGAAACTCAAGCATGGTTTTGACACTTCAACTTTGGTTCTTGTTATCTTGAGAGCCATTCAAATTAAATTATGAGATAAATTTTGAAAGTTGATGGTGTTGTTTTGTATCCGGTGTTTCATTGGGGTTCTTTGACGGAAAGGCCTTTAAACATGTGTCCTCTTCTACGGAGATAGTATTTATTAATAGCTATTTTAGTTCATGTTTAAGCAATAGTGTTCCATTCTGTCTTTGGAATTTGGACTGTGTACATCAAAATGACTTTGTCGGAGGTCAAACAAATAACTAGTGGAAATAATTAAAACATGTAATTAATGAGCTGAAATTAGCCTTTCTTGAAGTGCTACATTATTTTTTGCTAAGAATTTCATACTCGATCAAACATAAAGTATTGAATAAAACAACTTCTGTCTGAGTGTAACATGCGTCAGTTTACTTTCAGTTTGGTTTTTGTTGACTTATTTCATCATTCTGTACAGATTGATGAGGAAGGTGTCGTAGCTGCTGCAGCCACTTTGTGTATATTCGCTGGATGTGCACTTAATTCTTCCAAACCTGTGGTAGAATTTCGTGTTGATCATTCATTCTTCGTTTCGATTATCTGGAATAATACTCTACCAATATTTCTGGGACACGTTACGACTCCAGTGAATGACTAGTGTGGTATGGTATACGAAGAAACCTTAGAGAACAATTATTTTTGTGCTTACTAAATTATATCAAACTGCATATTTTGAACTTCACTATTCCTTGACTAATAAATAACAAGTAATTTTAAAAAACGGTGATAATTTTATCTATACACCATCACAAGTGCTCTCTATATTTAATCAGTGTTCTGACAAACGTATTCTTATATGTATTTCTTTAAACATACTTTTGCATTATCTTCGGCTAACTGTGGAACATAAAGTTGAAATGCTAGTTGTCGTAGCGAATATGCCGTATGATCTTTGCTTCTATTTGTTGGCTAATTGTTTTGAATTACTTAGCTGTGTCGAGGTCGTCAGGTTCTGCCTGAATGATTTTACAGTGGTGTTAGTTGCGACGACGGCGGCATAGACATTTAACTGAAGTTTGTAATCAAGGTTAGACGCAACATATCAGGGATTGATAGTAAATCAGTTGATAAGATTGTAAATCTTAGGGGCGGCCAAAGCTTGAAGTCACTAACTTCTAGTCTTAGCCATGTTGGTAGATACAGACTACTTGGTTGTGTTCCGCATGACTATCGTAACCAATGTTTGGAGACAGTGTGACTTGTCTCAGAACCGATCAAAATGGCGTAGGTGTATACACTCTCTGCCTTCACTTAAACCTTGAGATTACTTACTTTCTGCGAACTAATTCCTTCTCCCCGTAACATATCCTTATATACAATCGTTTTTTATATATTACTACCAGTGAAGTAACTACTTTATGAATTCGGTGTTAATTTTGTTGTGCTAATGAAGTGTGGCAACTTGTACCGACGCATATATGTGCCTGGTCTTACGTTGTAGCTGACTGACTAACATAATTTCATTTCAAAACTGTAACCATTGTCAGTTACATCAACTAGTTGTGGATTATTGTAAATGTGAGATAGTTTGTCGTTATTGTAATGATTTTGAGATGTTAGCAATCACAAAACTACTCTTAACAAATCGTGACAATCTGCTTGATGGAGATGTTTGTCAGGAGGTTGTTTCAATTCAGTACAATCTACATATTCAACATACAAAAATATGGTTCGTTTAGATGAATTATTAATTTACCAATGAGCATTTCAACATTCATCGTCTCATAATATACATTGTACAGGGTTAATATTTCCTGCAGTCGCTTCCCCTCACATCGAAACGAAAAAACTATAGTTTTGCTTGGTAGAATTTATGTTTAAGAATCTAAGTATCAGCTAAGTTAGACATTTGTGATACAGCTGATGATGCCACAGTTATTTGTGGTTTGACAACGTTTTAACCAGTAATACATTCTGTAATTGAATCGTGTCCACCCAGTGGAATCAATAGTCTGAAGCTAGGAGATTCGAAGATACATTAGGTAGGTTGTCAACATATGGAGAAGGGACTGATCAACACTGGCTAGCGGTTGCAGGAGAAGTTGAGCACAGCGTTCCCACTCGTGATGTGGTGCCGGATATGTGACCGAGCACATTCGACTAGGTGAGTCCATTAAAACTAATGTGGTCAGCATGAAATCTTGAAGACTTACAGAGCTATTGAACTTGGGAATCTATTTACCGCTACACAGCTGTCTAAATTATAAAGAATTCTTTGACCATTGCTCGAATACCATGGAAATGAGGTACAATATCGGTGTGCTACAGTTCTTCAAAATCCAATTGCTCATTGTTAATGTTATGTGATAGTATCCAGTAATCATTGTATTTATATTTTAACCACAGAACAGCAATGTTCACCCTTATTTACATAAATAATCAACATTAATTTATATAAAATTAATACAACACAATAGTGAATTAGTTTATTTATGTGTTAGAGCAATATTTTGGCATCTGGTAAATTTAATAACCATAAAGTTCAATAGTAACGAACAATCAATTCTATTTTCATAATCCATCGACTGTACTTTACAGAAGAATGTGACCTCAAACGTGTCATGCATGAACTTGTATACTGTTGAAGACAATTTTCATAAAGAATAGATAAAATGGTGTGATTTTGAATGACTGAGTTGTATGAATTCTACTTCCATTTTGTTCAACGTTTCTACTTTATGATTAGTCGTGTTCATTACTGTTTTATAAGAAAGTTTATCTGTTCTTAAAACAACGTTGTCTTAAATGTAAAATGAATACGAACTGATGAAGAGTGGATTGTATGGAAGAGGGTTATAAGATTAAGTTGAACGCTGTAACTGGATATAGATGTAATTGACTCCACTGATAAAATATAAATCTTAATTCTCTTCTCATACATCCTGATAGTATTCCATTGACCAAGTGGCAATGTGGACTCTAAAAATCTAGTGACTTGACATCGCGTAAACTAAGTTCAAATGTAAGGTGATAGTTGGAGATTGTTGACTGGATACTGGTGTTCAAGATTTTGTACAATTTGGCACTGATCAGAAGAGTATAATTGTAACCAATATCGAGTATGTCAAGTCCTTCTCACTACTGATTGAATCGTAACGATTAAGGTAATAAGAAGTTACTAGTTAGGCGTTTGGAGCCCTAGAACTGTTATATTGTAACTACGAATTAAGGTTGATGAACTTCCAGGATAGGAGTAGTGAAATGCGGTACTTGTCAAGCTGAGAGATTATCATTGCCCGGATGAAAAGTTTCAACGCTCGCTATGGTTTCAGTAGGTGAACTCCAGGTCAATAGCTACAACATAAGTTATAACTGAAAATAGTACAACTCTCAACCACTGTTTTTTTTGCCAAATATCTTTATGAGTGAGTCACTGCTAAGTTTAACATAGTAGCAGCAAGCCTACTTTCATTATACAGATGGTTTATTTCTTTGAGTAAATTACTGCATCTGTGTATAAATGAAATCGGTTAACCAGCAAACCAATTTTTTGCATGAACAGTCAGCAAAACTTGCCAAATCATCCACAATATCAATGGCGAACCTCCAGTCTCATATGAGAACTTCACCTCTACATAGCAATATATCTTATAGTGCATACAACACATATGTAGGGTAGTAAACAAAATAGCTCAGCCTGAAGCGTTAGGGCTTAAAGAACTCTCAAAACCATTCACTGTCTTGTGTCGGAATACTATTACTAGACCATCAAGGTCATATTAATCGCATATGCGTAGAAATTGATGGAAATACAACTACCTACTGAATATTATTAAGTAGTATAAACAATACGCAAAATAATTGAAGGGTGTCGAGTAATGACAGAACGTAATACAGACTTATCACGGTTAAAGCGTTTGAATGCAATAAAGATAGAAAGAAACACTAAAAGTCAGAATCTTAAATCATTTTATATGATCACGTGTAGTATGTTTCCCTCAAATATAATGATAGATTTCAGAATGATCACTTTGAGAGGCTTGTAAAATGTAGTTGCATTCTACCCGTAAGGAAGTATGTTCAAATAATGATAAGAGTCTATAGGGACAACTTGAATGCATACCTTTCTTCAGACTGTGTGAAAATGAGGAATGTACAATTTGAGGAGTCGCTCACATCCCTTAACATAATATAAGCTTACCCATTACACAATAACTTTAAATGAGTTTTATGAATACATATTGTATTTGGTGTTTATATTTTAAAACAGATGAATTACTGTACATGAAATTGATGAGTTTAAAGCTCTCTGTTTTCTATTTAGTTAAGTATGGTAATACATAATAATAAAAGTCTCCTTGTTCTCATGAGGAAGCACTAGTTATACTAGAACCAACTTTCTAATGGTGAGATTGTATATACCTTAGAAACGCGTGTTTGGTAGAAATTTGCAAATTAGTATCTTCATATACGTATTGACAGTCATTAAAATTAGTTATAATGAATATGTAAGAAGTTTGAACTTACCTGTTCATCAGTGATTAAGTAACCTTGACGTTTAATAGCTCTTCTAGTTATGCTCAACCATAGATGATTCCAATTGGTTGATCGTAATTTAGACAAATGAAGTAACAGAACACCGTTATTATATCCATAACCCTAAAATAAAGATTATGCATACGACCCATCATACTTTGCACAGACGAAATAAAGTTGATTGTACAGAAGTTGATGATCTGTGTATGCAGCTATGGAATTAGCCTAATGGCATTCAGTATAAGAGCTATTTAGAACGTTTGATTATGTATTATAACAGTCCTTTAATAATCTAAACTAGGAGGTGACTACGCATCTCACTGAGATAATCATAATTCCTCAAGATTCTGCATATACCTTCCAGTTTACAAGTACTGAATTACACAAAACTCGTTCCCAAGATATTTTTGTCAATCAAAGTTTAATAGGCTAGTAAGTACATTTCAACTTGATGGACACAATTCAAACGTCACTACAAAGCAAACAAGGTATTCACAAGTTCTGAAATAAATTATCTACATCCATGACTGCAATCTGATATAAATAAGGGAGAAGTATTTAGCTTTAAACGATTATTGCTTGATAAAAAGCAGGTAGTGCGAGAATATAATTTATCGGCGAACCAATGAAATTGAGGATAGCATGTCTTGAATTTTCGCGCGAAATCAATTCATCTACATAGTTAAATAACATTTTGGCATTATGGCTGATTACAGTTCGTGATGAAAATCCTCATTTTCATTCGTAAGCCTAAATTCTAACTCGACATCCCAATCGTAACACCTCACACTAATTTATAACCTCATTTTGACACGTTGAAGTAGGTGAGCTAACTCGGCCTGTAGCTCTTCTAGAGTTAGTGCTGGTTCCAAGCCCGGGTAAAAGTGGAGGGTTGGGTATAAGGTCAGACACCCAATCCCGTAGAAAAATTCTCGCTAAAAGAACGCCAACCACATTAAACAAGTAGGTGAGCTGTCTCTAGTTCAATTCAGAGTCGCTCACAGTTAGTCCATAAATTATAGTCTCAGTGCAATTGTTCTTAAAAAGGACAATGATATACAAAGTGTAAATCATTGCAAATGTAATGATGTATCAAAATGTTTAAACTTACTTTCCAATTGCTTTCTAATTTGGTCATAACTTCTTGAAAATATGGATTTTGTTCTAATCCAATACCTATGCTCTTTGAAAAATACAAAGACATGAAGATTTGTAAGTCGTCAGAAGTATAAATTTGAAACGATCATCAGAAATTATCCTTCAGTGAACTAGATACACACAAAACATTGTCTAGCTAAAGTTGAAAGTTTAGTCCCAAGTTGAAATCAACTGTGAAATTAATGAAGAATGTAGAACACTGACCAGTATTACGTTAGGAATACTTACCAATGACTAAATGTCAAAATTAAACATGCATTTCAGATATTTATTTCAGACGGCTGAGCTGGAACCGAATTATCAATGATACTTCCGGCTTTCTTGGCTGATTCATTGCCTGACACATTCAGCATTCAACCTATTAGGTAATAGGTATCCCAAATTCAAGATAATGAATTAGTTACATCATTTAACACTCGTTCATTTGACCATTACTTCTTCACTTCATTACTATAGTATTATGTTCTATAGTAGGAATGATGTGGTTGAGGATGGCTGGAAGAAAGTTTGGGGTTGCCAAACCAAAACGTGGCATCACATCTTGAAATTACTAATGTTTAGCATTAGCCATGTAGATAGATGCAGACTAGTTGGTTGTGTTGCGCGTGACTATCGAAACCAATGGTTGGAGACTCTGTGTGACATGGCTCAGAATTGATCACAATCGCGTAGGTGTATACACTCTATATCTCCTCTTAAAATATGAGATTAAAATCGCTTCATATCTTTCTTTCTTCCTGAACTATATCATTATATGCAATCTTTCTTTTATATACTACCACCATTGAATTAACTATTATGAGTCCGGTGTTCATCTTACTGTGTTAATGAGGTATGGCAACTAAGACCGATACATACATGTGCCTGATCCTACGTTGTAGCTGACTGACCGACTGACTGACTGATTGAAGATTGATGCAGTGTGTACATGCTTAACACTTGATTATCTCAAATCACGCCGTGTAAACGTAGTTATAGTCAAAAAACCTTGGTAATCATGAAACATGTTTATAGTTGCATTGAATAACCTCAACAGTGAATGGTAAAATGAGGTGACATTGTATTCTAATTGTTTATGATCATGTGTTTTCCCCGATTTCCTTGATTTTTCCGTAAATGAACTTTACATATCCTAAGAATCCTGATGAGGAGATAATGTTTTGGTTTGTTCTACGTCTTTTCAATCACTAGACCAACATGCATTTCATTCAAATCATAAATCCATCAAACCTAAATGTTTGATTTCATGTAGTAGACTACTAATACAGAATATCTAGTAGTATATCATCTAACATAACCATGATTGATTAAATTTATATTCTACAATAATTTCAATATTTCAAACATTATGATGAATAATTGTGCGAGATCTTGGACCCGTTGATTTTATTACAATCATATCAGTCTATGACTAAAACTACTCCTTCAAAAATCTTTCTTATCATGATCATGATAAACTGGCGGCCTGCTTCAACATCTGGGCTACCTATTCCTGCCATCAACATATTTCAACAAGTCATCTTATTCTGTTGTTTTGTACATCATTATGTCTATCACTCACATAACATTTTCAGGTGAGTTTCTGAAGAGTTTACAACCCTTCGTTGTACAGGTTATGAATGGCCTGATCAGTAATATCGTGGTTGCTGACAATATGCAGCGGAAATAATGTACATTATTTAGATGTCGATTGACTGAACTGCTAACTTTTAACTGTCGATCACTCAATATTCATCTTTCGGATCATTCAAGAAGTAAGAAATGGAAACTTGTTGAAATACAGTGTGCTGAGAATTCTATATTTTACCATACTTAAGAATTCATTAAGCAAAGCCTACTCATGATGCTAATAGGCGCCTCTGTTAGTCAGATTTAAAAAATCATATCATAAATGACTGTCTCATTTAAATGTTTCATTGAAGACAATCTGAGTATTCACAATCCATACTGTTGGGTCTTCGAATAATTCATAATGAAATCATTCCATTCATATTCATTCAACTGAGATGATAATAATAATAGTATTTGGATTATCGTGAGTTCATAGTTCAATGGGAACAATGTGATGAACACTCAGTCATCTATTTCTCTATAATTATCAAGTAAGTTACATAAAATATAGATTCGACTAAGCTGAAACTCTACACTTTGATATCAAGATATGTTGGGTGATTAATTACAAACTGCTATGTGAGAAAGGGTTTAGTGAAGATTTTAGAAATTTCACTGATTGAAATCATGAGTCAATTGAAGCTAGACCACCATGCAAACACCTGGAAGCACTCATGATTTCAATAAGTGAAATTCCCACAAAACCCCTTCTGATGATAATCATCTGCTCACTAGTAGTGACTGACTTCAAGAGATACTACTGGAGTTCTAGTGAGAAGCCGTTACCAGTGGAGTTCAACCGGGTCTGTTGTGAGATATCAACTCACTGAAGACAATGGTGTACGGTGGCGCAACTTCGTGGATTGTTTGGAGTGAGAGATTAACACCGTTGGATGCCGGCCAGCTCAGTGGTCTAGTTGGTTAGACGCCTGGCGCGAGACTGACAGGTCCTTAGTTCGAACCCCGCGGGGTGGGGTTGTGGATACGCTCTGCTGGGGAGGCCCGCGATGGGACGAGACGGCCGTCCAGTGCTTCGAGGTTGTCCATGGTTGTCTAGATTCAATTGAATCATGATTTCAATCAGTGAAATTGTTATGTGCTTGCTTTACATCGAATATCAACATTTAATCAATCATAACATGAACAATTATTTGAAAAAACAAACCTGAGTTTCTTTAAAATAATCAAAATGATTCCATAATTCAATAATATCTGTATTAAGTAATATATCAATGTCTAGTATAATTACCTATAAAGGGAAAGGTACAAAAGTGTAGAAACAAATTACCCATTAATTATATACTCCTGTAACATATTATCATTTTAATCTAGTCAATAATAAGTACTGGTTTGTGTACTCATCTTCCAGTTATCCATTGATTATATGAAGTTGAAATGAATGGAGCCTAATGTAGCCATGCTAAATATTGATTGAAGGTTAAAAACTTTAAATGCTACCTGATTGAACGTTTGATTCTAGATACCGACTTACGTGAAAACTTCCACTCTTAAACCTTCGATATTTGAGGGCAGTTATAACACTAAGTAAAGCTGACAGTTTAAATGTGTTATGTTAAGATTGCGTTGTGAATCAACACGATTAACCATGACGCGAGGCGAACTTAAGCTAAACTCCCATTGATCTGTCAATTTCCAACGTTCAGTCAAGAAATATCAGACTGTAGCTAAGTTTCTAGTTTTATACCTCAACAATCCAGCAGTTATCTCAAATATTTATTAGCTTATTGGATATTCATGGGTCTCAAATAGGAAATCGTACTTTGTATACTATCATGTTATAAGTAGCATACAATTAGCATGTAATTGATTAGCAAGACTGAAGGATGATAGTAAAATGTAAAACGATAGAAATACTTTAATACAGCTAACAGTTGAGTATATAATAAACATAAGAATAATAATCAGTAAAATAGTCCTATGTGTTACACATAGGACTGTAGTAGTCACTTCACTACAACACTTCAGGAAAACATACCAAAATTGATAACCATCTCTCATACTATACAATCAAGAATTGGAGGGCATAATTAGTAGTTTTCTACTATTGTCTTGGAAGTTTCTACAAGGTATTGACTAGTCAAAGCGACTTACGTGACATCTGGAGATATTTTAAAGAGTGTTTGTACCACTTCAGACAAGTGTACTATTCATCGTGACATACTAACTGATTGAGTGTTAGGTAATTTAACATGAAAAATGCAATATCATCCATCAGTTGTAAACTTCTTTGGATAACTCTCATAAAGAAATAACTCGGTGTAAGGTTGTGTTCATTATTGATGTCGGTACATCCAGTTGACGAATGCCAAATCTCGCGAATTGGATTCCACTGCCAGTCACCATCCATCTCTACCTAGTTGTCAATGGGCATTTGGCCGTGTTCCGTTGTATACTTACTTGACTTGTGAGGGGGGTTCGATCCTAACTCTTACATAACGTAGAAGCTATAGGGATCTGAAATATCACATGATATTGATAATGTATTCATATCCATTTATCCAACTTTGATCTACTTTGATGTTGACTTTGAGATAGCTTTTCTATCGACGCTAGTTTATTGTAGTCTACTTATACAGAAAACGTTGATGATAATATGTTATGAAACTTACTGAGAAAAGATGCAGAACTGTGACTTACTTTATTGATTGTAAATGAAAGAATTTCTGAAATCATCAATTTTAAAAATCGTTTAGCTCCTGAATTATGTTTAAATTCAATCCACCGCAAATTTGCCTACAAAGAATCACACAGATTTAAGTAAGTAACCATAGTACATCGAAATCACAAGCCGATCTAAGATAGAGAACCATTGAAAACTTGGAAGCACTGGACGGCCGTTTCATCCAAGTATGGGATTTCAGCAGTGTGCATCACAACACCGTATCCAAAATCCGACGCAAGAACTTGGATCTCGCTAGAGAACGCTCGACCTCTACACTAATAAGTGGACGTACAAATATGTTCATGCTAACTTTAGTCAGACTAGGATATTGTGAAATCATCATCTATTGTCTTCGTTAGGTGCCTTTCTCATACGTGACACGATTGAACTCCACTGTCGTCCCACTAGTGACACAACATTCGCCACAACCTCACAGTGACACTATTCATGCACTTGTTAGTGAAAAGCTTCAACAGGAAACTTCTGGAGTTCTGGTGAGAATCCGTAACCAGTGGAGTATAATCGAGTCAGGTATGAGGCAGATAACTACTCCAGTCAACGAATGAGGTTTGCTCAATCTCGTGAATTAAGCGAAGTAAGGTTTCAACTCTGTTAGAGGCCAGTTGAGTGGCCTAGTGGTTAGGCATTCATGTGCGAGATCGGAGGTTTGGGATCCGACACCTGAGTTGAGGCCCTGAAATGCTGTACCAAGACAAGATGGCCGTTGAGCCCCACTAACTTTTCAATGGTTGTCCAACTAATATCAGTTCGTGATTTCAACTATAAAAAAATTCTACCTCCACAAAATTCTGATTATATCAAAGGAACAGTGACGTAACACAGTTAATTATAATGCATGTGAAAACTTACCAGATGATTACCACAACTGTAGAAATGATATTCCATATTATGTAATTTCCATGTATTCATCAAATTCAACAACTGACTATTTAATGAAATCGACGTTATTAAGAAATGAAATACAGTTGTATATGTTGTTGACACATTGTTCATAACAGTTTGACAATCATTCATAAACCGATCACAAAAGTTTGAATGACAACAAGCCTTTAAATCACATCGAAATCTTCCATTTTGATGATAGAAAATAGATTTCAGAAGACTATTCAAATATTGTAGACCTCGATCACCATCAAATAAGATCACAATGTGAATTTTCTTTTCCTAAAACAGAAAAAAATTACACTGATGAAGCTATTTAAGTAGTTGGTCAAAACATTTTGTAATAATAATTACAGTGATCCCACCCCCACCACACACCACACACCTCGCTCAATACTCAAATTGAAACAACGAATCAAAATCAAATTTTTGAAGGGATAATCAGAGAATGTCATGAAATGTTGAACATTATATTCACTTGTTGTTGGTTTACTTGTATCTACACATTGTAATGTAGGACTGGATTTGATCAGTATCTTGTTGAAGGTACATCCAATTGACAAGTCTCAAATAGGATAAAATGCGCGTCTTCAATTCACCTGCTAGCCACTATCCACTATCTTTGCTTATAAAGCTTGTTGAAGATTATGTTTAAAGAATATACATTGAGTAAAACAAATGTTCTGTTTTGTGGACAAAGTAATAAGCTGAGTGTGGTGAAGAATGTAGCTTTCTATAAATCTGTTCAATATTACAATATAAGCCTGATTTCTATAAACAAACAAACCATAACTGTATCAACACAACTGAAAGGTATTTTATTCGCATGAATACTGATGTACCTGAGGGTTAGTAAATGAAAGAGATTTTTTGACTCCAGTTTACGTATCAGTCTACACATCAGTGGTGTTACTGTTCGCCTCCAATATACTTATAAATTAGACAAACATCTTTTGCCTATATTACCTTTAGGTAACTAACATTTACAATTTAACAACATCGAATTATCTTCGATTAGTTTGTTAAATGATAGGTTATTATATGTGATCATCTAGCAAATAACGAGCTCATGTCCCACTAATCGGATGAGTGTGACACTCATTTTTTGGTGAACTAGGCACTGACGTTGTCGTCTAGGATAACACTGGAAGATTCTTAGTTAAGCTGTCGAACTTAGACGATGCGACTCCAATATAAGTTTCAGTTACCTTTGATAACTCTGTTTCATGACACAATACTCCCTTATTATACTACTATAAACTGTCACATGTAAAACAAACTGTAAATTCGGCTTTACAGCTTAGATTAATAACATTAGAGAGAGAAATATCTTTTCACTGAAAATCATGTGATTCATATAGAAATCTTTGAAAAGATTCCATAGGACATTCCATAGAATAAAATGTACCAAACCAGTGTCACGGTTGAGTAAATACAAATAATGAAATATTCGACAAACACAATTCATAGTCACGTTCTTCTGAACCTTCCTAAACAAAGCTCCGATATGAAGTGATAAGTTTACTGAAGTCATACAGTAATAATAGTTGTGTATAAGTTTAAGTGATAGGCATATACAGGAGTAACCAGTAGAGCATAAACGTTTTCCTCTCATATAATAAACAGTTTGCACTTCATTTGTGCATAAACGTTTGTGCATAAACAATTTGAACGGAGAGTCCTCAAACAAATGTATTGTTACGGATGTTTCAGTTTGTAATTTTTAATGATTGAATAGTTGATTAAATGTAGACCACGTTGGAGAAACTGGAAGACCTGGATAGCCGTTCTGTAATAGCATGGAATTTCTCAACAGTTCATCCACGATCATGCACACGTGACTTCTATCCAGAACCTTCGATTTCATATGGGCGAACTCTTAACCTATAGACCAATGAGGCCATATCATTATCAATATAACCAAATGGAGAACAAAACCCTATTACCAAATTATCACTTTTATATGATGAATTGAACTTACCGAGGAACTATTTTTAGTCAATGGATCATCTATCCAATGAGTAGTAGGATTAGGAGTAATGACATAGATTATACTCCATGTGATTAATATAATGATCATTAATGATGAAAATAAATTGAGAAATTTTATTTTGAAACAATCTGAAAACATAATTTGGGGAAAGAAAAATTGAAATGTGTTACGTAAGAAGTACTGATATGGTTGTCAATTGTATATATGGATCCATTCATTATGTCTAAATATATATATAACAACATATGTGGTTACCTATAATAGACATTTCAAGTGTAACATGTTAACCTATGGTATTTCAAGTGATAGATAAATAAGGATTGGTTAGAAATCACAGAGAAAGATGACTGAACATTTGTAACACTTAAAAAAGTACTTTTCATTCTCATTCTCATTTCAAACTGGTCAATAATCCAAAATACATATCAGTCAATCAATCAACCAATTAGTCAGTTACAACGTAGAACCAAGTACGCATATAACAGACTATAAGTAACAGTTTTGATGATATGGATTTATAAGCCAATGAATTATGTATGTAACGATGAACACTATAAGTTACTACAATCAACAATTTCCACTATCTTTATGATAAGAATTATTAACTCGTTCAATCATTTTCACCGCCATGTCATCATTATACGACTATTTTTTGGTGTGTTATAAACTATATTACTTACTATATACGAGTATTCGTCAATATTAGAACGAATAGTTTGACAACAATTGGACACCGACTATAGACAAGTCATTATATAGGAAAATTATATTTGAAATAATCTCAGTGATTGAAATTTACAATCATTCCAACATTTCGTCCGGCAAACGTGTCTAGACTTCTTCAGGAATATAATCAAAATCATCAAAGAAACATATAGTGTATAGTAATCATATCAAATCAAATCAAATCTACTCTGTGCTAATTCAATCATATTTGGATATTGACCTTATTTACTTACATATTTACTTCCGTCTGTTACCCTCAATACAGCATAGGCCGCCTCCAACACACTCTGTGATAAGCATTCCTTTCTCCTTTTTCTTCTTCTTCTTCTATCCAATCGCCCTTCATTCTTCTCATGACTGCCTTTTCTATTTCTCGGCGTAATGTGATGTTTGATCTTCCTCTTCTCCTTTGCACTTGAGGATCCCAAGTGAGGATTTGCCTTATGATGCAGTTGGGTTGAGTGCTTTCCTCAATCTGTGTCCTATCCACTTCCAGCGCTTCTTCCTGATTTCCTCCTCCTTCTCCTCCTCCTCTGCTGCAATTTCGTTTGTTCTCTCCCACAGTAGGTTGTTAGGTTGATAGAATATTGACCTTAGTAAATAGAATAACATGAGTCAGTTAATAAATGCGAATTTTGTGAAAAGGTCACAAAGTGAAAATAATCACTGAACAAATTGTGTGAGTATGTGTGTAAGATTGAGTTTGTTGTTCTATTCAAGAATAAATAAAATAAAAGTGCAAGTTGAAAGTTGAAATGTGAATTCCATTTGATTATGAAAATAGAATGGAGTTATCATCAAAAATATGGACTGATGACCATAGAGCCTAATGATAAACTTCTTGAAAATAATTGTTCTCTTGAATATTCTTCATTTTTTTATTTTAGAATTAATACAACACAATAGTGAATTAGTTTATTTATGTGTTACAGCAATATTTTGGCATCTGGTAAATTTGATAACTCCAAATTTCAATAGTAACTAACAGTCAATTCTACTTTCATAATCCATCGATTGTACTTTACAGAAGAATATGACCCCAAATGTGTCATTCACTCGTGTATTGTTGAAGCTAATTCTCATAAAGAATAGATAAAATAGTGTGATTTTGAATGACTGAGTTGTATGAATTCTACTTCCATTTTGTTCAACGTTTCTACTTTATGATTAGTCGTGTTCATTACTGTTTTATAAGAAAGTTTATCTGTTCTTAAAACAACGTTGTCTTAAATGTAAGATGAATACGAACTGATGATAAATGGATTGTAGGGGAGAGGTTTATAAGGGTTTGTTGAACGCTGTTACTGGATATAGATGTATTTGACTCCACTGATAAAATATACATCTTAATTCACTTCTTATATATCCTTTACTCCGCTTGAATATGGTTTATTCTCTTCCATTGTAGGTTGTTGCTGACCAACATATCCGAAGTATTTTACATAGACAATTGTCAATAAATAGTTGCATCTTCTGGATAATGGCTTTCCTAGTTCTCCAAGTTTCTGCCACATACAATAGAACTGTGTTGACATTTGTATTGAGAATTCTGACCTAGATGTTGGTTGACAATTGTTTTGAGTTTCAGGTGTCCTTCAGTTGTAAATACACTGCTCTTGCTTTACCGATCAGCGATTTCACATCCATATCAGATCCACCGTGTTCATCAATGATCCTTGACAAATATGTAAAAGTTTCTGCATCTTCCGAAGCTGTTCCATCAAGTGTAATTCGATTGGTGCATGCTATGTTTTGCGGGAGAATCTTGGTTTTGCCTTTGTGTATGTTGAGACCTACTACTGCTGAGGTTGCTGCTACACTGGTGTTCTTCTCTCGCACTTGTTATTGCGTGTGCGATAGAAGAGCCAGATCATCTGCGAAGTGTAGGTCGTCCAACTGTATCCTAGATGTCTACTGTATCCCCTACTTCCCTTCAGATGTTGACGTCTTCATGATCCAATCGATCACCAGGAGAAAGCGGAAGGGTGAGAGTAAGTAACCTTGCCTGACACTGGTCTTCACCTCGAACGAGTTTGTCAACTGTCCTCCATGCAGGATTTTGCAGTTTGATCCATCATAGCAATTCCGTGTAATGTTGTCTATGTTCTCAGTCAGGCCGTAGTGTGAAAGATGCTTCCATAGTGCTGCCCTGTCCACGCTATCAAATGCTTTCTCGTAGTCAATGAAGTCGATGTTGAATGATGAATTCAGTTCAATTGATTGTTCCACAATGATCCGTAGAGTTGCGATTTGATCTATACACGATCGATCCTTACGGAATCCAGCTTGTTGGTCACGAATTCTGGAGTCTTTGCAGTCCTTCATTCTGTTTAACAATACCATGTTGAAGACTTTTCCCGGTATTGAGAGAAGAGTGATGCCCCTGTAGTTATCACACCTACTGAGATCGCCTTTCTTCGGTATTTTGATCAGAAGTCCTTCTTGCCAATCTGTTGGTACTTGTTCTTCATCCGAAATCGTATTGAAGAGAATGTGTAGTATATTTGCAGTTACCGCCACGTGTGCCTTTAGTGCCTCTGCTGGAATGTTGTGTGTTCCTGCTGCTGTGCGCTCTTGATTTGTCTGATGGCCATGCTGATCTCTTCAATTGTTGGTGGGCCAACATTGATTGGGAGGTCGGTTGTATACGCGTGGCCGTGTGAGAGCATTTGGAGTAGGATTGAGGAGTCTCCCTACTCTCGGCCGTACCAGGGCATTCGTGGGCATAAATATCTATTTTATGAGATGGTGGAGACTTGTATCTCAGGTGGATGATTTTGACAGAGTTTTGTTCTCTGACTTCATATAGTTTGTCCTGCTGATGATGTCGTTCAGAAGAATGATGAAAGCTTCACGACCAAACCATCCCACTGAGAGAATAAAACTCCATTAAAATATTTATTTTATAAATACCTTACATTAGATTGACATGAAGAAGGAAATCACCATAATACGATGAAAACAAATCATTTGGGATTATGAATGATCAAATTTCAAGACGAATTTCCTGGCACAATTAAACTTATCAATCATCGAAATTCTCAATCATATAAGTGTACTACTGTATGTTCATTACTGTCAATATTACATATCATAAATGGTGAACAATTTGTTCTATTGAGAGTACATATGACTTGAGTAAATGTCAGTATTGTGTTAAAATAACAGATTATTACTGGTAGATTCGGTTAGTTGGTTGGTTGGTTGACTGGTTAACTAAACGATATTGTTCACATATACTACATAAAATTCGGAATGATTTATCAGATTATTATTTGATTGGCTAAAACCATATACACTCAACTACACCCATAGTCTATAAATATACGAGAATTATGAGTTCTAATATTCAATTTCACACACTGTCACTATGAATTTTATTCAAACAGGAAAATCTCTTATGATCAAATTGATTATCATCTGTACCTTGATCAGTTTTATTCACTTTCAGATGGTAGAATTAGCTAGAATTAGACCAAAACGTGAGTTAACTTATCTGAATGTTTGTTTAAAATTTATATTGAATCTCTATTCTCCTTATTCCAAATCAACTCAATGTTACTTTCTTGTTTCATTTCAGATTCATTTGTAAGGATTGGATAATTGTAATCTCTTGTATTCATACCGGTTATATCATCACATGAAACATGAAACTGTTCTATTTTGAAATGGTTATATAGTTACTGTGATATTATAAATAAATATTCATTCATATAGAGATGTTACCGTTTTCTCTTTTCACACTTATGTTGTGAGGTGAAAATATCAAGTTGATTTGATGTTTTGTTAAAAAGCAGAATATTTTCGGGCAAATATTTTCCTACTTAATTAATAATAAGTAAGTAGATGATAATTCAGAAATATTTAGTCTGAGTAATAGGGTGAAAGTTTCTCAATTTGTTCATAGGCATTCAAGTGAACTTGTTCCTATTGTGATAAGTTATGGTTATATAAGAAAGATTGCTTCACTGAAGAGTTCTCTTTACGACAAATTCATTTTCAAAGGTTTACAATCATAAATATTCCTACTTATCTTTCAGGGAAACTAATCATAGGTTTATTATTAAGGATTTGGATATTTATCATGAAGATAAATAGGGCAATTATAATTGGGTACGGATGGTTCATCATGAATGGCAAGTTGTACGGTCAGATATATTTACTGGTTTGAATAGTCTAAACGACTTGCGTTTTTAGTAGACATTAATTAATCTACAAAATATTTTGACATACTAATAAGGTGAGCGAGAATCACACAGTTGATGAGTCAAACACAGTGTTAGTTAGCAAAGTCTTTTCTCAAAATCTGGGGAAGTCATAATGGGGAACAGTAAGGAATAATAGGTAATATGCAAAAATTGACAAATTGTAAGAGTAAATGACGAGTAATCCCAAGAGCATGCAATCTCTTTATGTAGTAATTCAGACGGAAAACCTTCTTCGATAACAATAAAACGTGGGAAGACCAAGAGAGATCAGAGGAAAAGGTATCACCAAGATAATTGACCTTCGACACTGTGTCTCATGCTGGAGTTAACAGCTTGACGTTTAGACGGATTAAGTATGAGACCATTTCCAACAGACCAACAATCAATACGAGACAAAAACTCATTCATTTCTATGGGATGTACAAAGGAAGAGATAGGCATACATACAGTGAGATCATCCGCATATTTCACAAAAGTGTTTTCTGTGGGAGATGGCAGATCATGCAGTAAAAAAGAGAAATGAAGAGGTGAAAGAACAGCTCTTTGTGGTACACCTTTATGAGACAGTAGAGACTCTGAACACTTTCCTTCAAATACAGTATACTGTTCCCTTCCGGAGAGGTAGGAGCATAGCCAGTTGGTTATCCAGCTGTCAGTGTTGACGCTGATTAACTTGTTAATTAGACGTTGTCTTGGTATAGAATCAAAAGCTGAAGTATAGTCGAGAAAAGCGCATCGAACATACTTCTTACCCTTTTCTATGTTGGACACTATATTGTGATGCAGAACAGCAACAACATCTAAGGTGCTTCTTTTGCATCTGTGGGCAAACTGATAAGGATCAATATGCTCTGTTATCACAGGCTAAAGTGGAAGTATTAATAATTTTCCCATTGTTTTGAGGAAGGGTGAAGTTATTGCAATAGGTCTAAATTTCACATTTTTATCACCAGATACTTTCTTGGGTACAGGGATTATCTTCATCTTTCTCCACATTTTTGGTATGAGATTAGATGAGAACGATCGGTTAAAGATAGTCGCGAATGGATAACATAGGACGTCAGCACATTTTTATAAAAAGGAGGTTAGGGATACCATTAGGTCCTAAACATTGGGATGAATTCACTGACTGGATACATCTTCGGACATCAGTTTCAGTGAAACTAGGAACACAGCTATTCTTTAAACCTGTGGATGAAGGGAGCATCACATCAGATTACGGGCGTACAAAAGACATATTTAAGTCACAAACATTCAGCTGGTTATCGCTCCTAATCTGTCTGCCACCAACATTATAATCTTGTACTGTCCCACTAGCGTTTCAAATAAAATAGAATATAAATTAGTGTTTACATTAACATATCGACATCAGGATGTAGTAGTTTGGTTAAGATGCCATAAAGATGCATCAATAAAAGAAAAGGCATATTGCTTTGTTCATTTTATCATTTCAAACAGAATTTGAAGCTGGATTTCTTCTGTTTCAGAATAAAAATCATAAAATGCTTGGATTCTCCTACTCAATCATACTGTGATATGTGCTACTGATATCAACACACATAAGTAGTATGTATGACCAATCGAAAGTGAAATGCCTGGAGACAGAAATTTAATAAGATCGATTAGGAGAGGACGAGAACTGTTATATCCGAGCAAAGATTAAATCACGAGTAACTTCTGAGACCAATTTATTGACTAATATCATTTACATATTCTTATGGTATTATTATTCAATAATTAGATTATGTATATTTATATTCCTCTTATTATAAGCTTCAATTTGACCTATAGTTTATTATTATACAATTTACTATCGCTAAATTATGCTCAGTTTATTAACTACTGCCGCCCACCTTCACAACCACTTTTTCGCTTCATTGTGTACAAATGGTACTTTCTATTTCATGGTACGTTGTGGTCTGTTTGGTTGATCTATAATAACCGAATATGTTTGAAATAAATGATTCATATTGCAGAAGCTGGTATTGGTGTTCTGGACTGAAGTGGACGAACTAGAATGACATAGGACCAATAAGTACGCTAGACTGCTCATACCAGTCGAACGTTATTGGTTTGGCACAGTGCTAAGATTGTATAAATCGTATTTTGATTGATGGATAAATCACGTGATAAAAAGCCGGACATAAAACCATAACAAGAACACAGAGTAATTGGTGTGGAAACGAAGAAGAAACAATCAAGTTTGAGACAATGGATTGACATTTTACAAATGAAGAATTCACTGTATGGTTTTCTCAGATTTTACAAAGAGATTCTGTGTCATTTTGTATTGAAACACATTGGATTATCCCCCAGTTTGTGTTCTGGTTCACTACAATATTGTTATCAGAACTCATTATTCTTAAAATGAAAGTAAATCGGATAAAGTTTTACACAAGCTAGACAGCTTGTAGCGGTAAATAAATCTCCAAAATAAGTAGCTCTGTAAGTTTTCGATATCGGATGCTGACTACATGTTTTAATGGACTCACCTAGCTGAAGGCGCTCGGTCATGCATCCGCACCAGATCACGACCGGGAACACTGTGCTCAACATCTACTGCAATCGCTAGTCAGATTAGATCAGTCGATTCACGATATATTGATAGTCTATCAAATATATCTTCGAAACTCCTCGTTTCTGTCTTTTGATTTCACTTGGTGGGTACGCTTCATATTAGAAGGTGTTACTGGTTAAAGCGATGTCAAACTCTGAATACCTGTGACATTTTCAAGCTTATAAAATGAGCAATATGAACCATCGACCTCTCCTCATTATGAAAACAAAATACACTGTGAATGGAAAATCTAATAAATAATAATTATGTCCATATACTGGATATTTTTAAACGGAATCATCTATCAAATATCATGAAAGTTATCATTAATGTTATTTCGAATCATTTGCTGATTATAGGCAGAGATGGATATTGGCAACAATATAATCAAGGATGCATGTTTTGATGTATATGAGACTCGTCAGCTAGATGGATGTGCATCTCAAGCTCGGTGTTTACTTCGGATCTATTGTATTATTGGCTTAATTACTAAGTCCAGATAACCAAAGTCTTGTACAATGGGGTTAAAGTTTAATTAATTTGTATTAGTTGCTTGCATGTATATCCAAACGACCAGTCTCAAATAGGATGAAACACGCATCCAACATCCCATCACTAGCCACTATCCATCTCTGTTTATAATCTTTAGGGATTAACGGCAATATCAAGGTAATCCACACCGGTTTCACATATCCAAGAAGACTTATTAATTTCAGTGTTACAAACCAATGGGAAGAATCAAACAATCAATACACAAGAATTTCTCATTCATCTTGTTCATTTCATCACTTGATAATGATAACACTTTGGGTAAAGGACATTCAATTGTGCTAAACTAACTGTTTTCATCTATTTATATCGATATTATATATATATATATATATATATATATATATATATATATATATATATATATATATATATATATTATATGCCCCCAAATGCCCTGGTATGGCCGAGAGCGGGGTGGGTTCGCCCTCCCTCTCGAAATACTCTCACACGTCCGCGCGTATACAGCCTCTGCCAGAAAGTCCTACTCACTGCCTTCTCGTGGCGGGAGCGTTGTCTTCGAAAATGAGAGGACGAAAAGCGAATGTCCGGCGCTTTAACCGGATTCCAAATCTATGATATCCTGCGGGAACAAATGGCGTATGAACCAATTTTCGGTCACAGGCTACCATGGGACTGCATCTCCTTACGATGCACCACTGCCTTGTGGGTTAGACCTTTAGGTCAAAGGCTCGGTGTGTGGCCCTTTAAGATAACCACCTGCTTCGGTCTGGGCACCCGGGCAGTATCGCAGCCCACACGCAATTAATGAACTGTAATTGTGTGGCGCATATATATTTGGCGCACTCCTGTACCAATATATATGTGTTCAAATAAAATGAAATAAAAAAGTCGATATTATATACCAACTTTACTCATAGTTTCACTGACATTACATAGAATATTTATGAAATCATGCAACTGGACAAAAGTCAATTGTTCGACTAAAATAATAATAACGATGACAACAACATCCGATATAATTCCCATATATTGTTTCACAATATACAGCCATTTACTAACATTTAACGACTGATAATTCGTTGGATATTCTTCTCCCCTCTCATTTGAACTACACTATAATAATGTTCGACTAACTGCAATACACACTACTAATCATAACACTAAGTGTAATATAATAAAACCAAGAGAAAATTTGTCCTCTATCTCACCCACTGCCTCCCTCAAAAAAGAATCAAATGCGAAAACAACATTAAAGATTCCCATTGTGAAAATTAGAACAACACATATAAGCGAACAAGACATGTATCGAATCAAATTGATACTACAGAAATGAATATCTGCGATTTAGAAAGGAATCTTCTTCAGAGATAATATTCTGTGAAAAAATCGGCCTTCAGAGCTCCAGTCAATGTTTATGGATTATGTGGAAAAAATGTGCAAGAACAGATCTGAGAAATCGTTGACAAAACTGATGAAAACTTTGGAAAACCAAAAGCCAGAAAAAGAGATTGTTTTCAACCCGAAACGGTACGTACATAATTTTTCCAATATTGAACTAGATGTAATACAGCTAGAAGTTTTATCTCTGGGGCCTAGCTTCTGTGATAATCGGCATAGAATCAACCAATTAGATACTGATGTACAATTTGGGAATTTATTTTCATAAACAATTGACTTGATTCCTACCTCATTGGAGAATCTTGCTCGGTTTGAGACCACATTGGTTGATAGCTGTCAACAATACAAGAATAGTAAGGGTACCACAAATCACCTACCAACAAAGCAGCACCGAGACTCTTTAACGAAACTAAGAAAAGATGAAACCCTGATCATCAGCAAACCAGATAAAGGAGGAGGTATAGTTCTCATGAACAAAAAGGATTACATGAACAAATGGAAACAATGCTTAGTCATCCTAGTAAATTTCAGAAAGTTACTAGTAATTGTGACATCAATAATAAAGTAGAAAGACAATTGGTTAATTTCCTTAAGGATCTAAAGAAAAAGGGAATAATTACGACTGAGATTCATGATTCAATTAAGCCGACTGGATCAGTTACACCACGACTGTATGGTTTGCCTAAAATACATAAATCGGGTCTTCCTCTACGCCCAGTTCTAGATATGTACAATTCTCCTTATCACAAAATCGCAAAGTAGCTAGTACGAATCTTAGAACCTTTACACAAATCAGTTGTTAGAAATAGTGTAAAAGATGTCTTCGACTTCACCTCCAAAGTGGAAAATTTTAATATCAGTATGGAAAATATGATCTCATTGGATGTAGGATGTTTGTTCACCGACGTACCACTTATAGAGACTATTGAGTTTATATGCAAGCAAATATCAGAAAAACAAATCAACATTGGCTTGCCTGACGGTAACCTAAAGGAACTGCTCTTAAGATGCACGCAGAATGTCCGTTTTGTCTTCAACAATACTTATTATAGACAAATAGACGGGATAGACATTGGATCACCTCTAGGCCCGATTTTAGCTGATCTATTCCTAGCAAAGCTAGAAAATGGACCTCTCAATGAGACAATTAAGAAACTTGATTTATATTGCCGCTACATTGACAACACTTTCATTATCGTAGATCAAAACACCAGTAAGGAGGAACTCCTAGGACCATTCAACAGTGTTCACCCAGCGATCAATTTCACTGGTGAAAGCGAGTATGACGAAATGCTGAACGTCCTTGACGTCACACTAAGCAGATGAAGTGATGGCACATTAAGTAGAAGTGTGTATAGAAGAAAGCCCTCTGCCTGCCAATATACTCACTTCTGCAGTTTCACACCTATCCGGTACAAGAGAAATTCGGTTAGATGTCTCACCAGCAGAGCAAAAAAGATCTGCACAGTAAATACTCTAAGTCAGGAGCTCGAATTCATCAACAACTCACTGACCGAGATCGGCTACCCCAGTGCATTCATTAAGAAGTACATGTATGACATAATAAAGAAGTCGGAGATTTCGACTGTCCGTAAGAAATCTTTATACATGAAAGTACAATTTAACAGGGATGTGGCTAGTGATACTCTGAAATATAGGTTAACTAAAGTAATCACCAGGACATTCTACGCAGATAATTTTGCGTTGGCTTTCTCTTGTCGACCAGCGATGTCTACTCAAACGAAGGATAAGTTACCTGAGTTGGCCTCCTTAATGTACATTTACAAATTCAGCTGCTCCTGTGGAGATAGCTATATAGGGCGTACTAGCAGGCGACATAACCAACGAATGAGTGAACATCTACCAGCGTGGTTTATAAAGGGCCAGATAAAATCTATTCGCAGTTCTATCTCGGCACATCTCATTGATAGCGTTCATGCTGTAGATAAATCGAAATCATTTCGAGTGATCTATCGTATACCTCCATCATTTCCCAACGGAGTTCTTTCCCGCCTCCTACATATAGCTGAAGCCATAGGAATTCGTACATATAACCCCAATTCATGTGTACAGAAGAAATTCGTAACCCCCCTATCCCTTCCATGGCCAGTTATAAATTAACCTTATTTCCACATCCATTATTTGTTTGTAATTTTCCGCCTCCTGCGGTTTGTGTTCTTCACTATCTAATTATTTACACACTTATTATTGCGTAATGATTTTAATGTCTTAGTGTTGACTATTCCAAGTCTATTTACCCACGTTTGTTTGATCTTCTATTTCCAACGTTGAACTATTGATAAAACTTTTGTTATCGTATTTTATTTGATTATTCTTACTACTTACTATCAGTACACCTGTCTTCTTACTATCAACTTGTACATTTACCCATTATGTGTGGTAATTTATTCTATGTCATAGTGATTATTGACCCATATTGTCTTGATTGGCTTAACATTGTCCTATAAATATTCATGTATATTAGAGTAAAGCCTGATGACGATCTAATTGAAAATAACATTGTAAACAAGTACACAGTTACGTTGCATGCGGTGATTTTACAATGAAGTAACATTGTCTTTATTAAGTTGAAGTTGTTTTATTCAATCACCAGATTGAATCCATCAATAATCACATGTATCTTGAAAGTATTATCGTCTACTTTTCACTTCAACTAACTCTCATATACACATTAGTCAAATGGATTGTAAACTTATCGACTGAAATCAGTTTCTCATAAGTAAAAAGAAAAAAGAGTATCACGTTGATTGTGATAGTGAATATGAGATTTATGATGTGTTAAGCACTCAATGTTCAATACATTTTTCACTCGTTCCAACCAAAATCTGCTTGTTTCACAAGGATAATTAATGTAGACTAAACCTAGTCGCGGAGTGATCATCAACTGTGGGATGCAGACACACTCAGCTGATGAGTCGCGAATAGGACGAAACGCGTGTCAAATTGGATTCCACTACTAACCACTATCCATCTTTGCTTAAAAAACTTGTAACTTAAGGATATATTGAGGCAATAATCCGCACTGGATGCACATATGCTAACACGAGACTGATCAATCGCAGTCCTGAATAACAATGGGAAGATACAAGTAAAACAATACCAAGTGAATTTATCATATTTTAATTCAGCTAAGAGAAATTATAGAGTACCTATTGTGCCTAATGTTAGAAATCTACTCACCTTTTCTAGAGTATCAAAATGGATTACTATAGGACAACATTATTATTCTATCATTGTTTAAACATTATACAATGATAGATTGTTGAATGTGCTTGAATCCTACATTACTGAAAGCATAGATATTTACTATTTACTATTCAGTCTATTAGAAATGGTAAAGATAAGAGATTTCCTCTTCAAATATTAATCTAAACCAATTCAGTTCATATCAACAATGAATATGAATTACATGGATTATACTGGATATATCCAGTATATATATCCCCAAACGTTGGGGATTTCCCCAAAATACCCCGAAATTTCCCCAAACTTGGGAGATCGGGTAGTGTTATCAATTCAATTGAAATATGGATATGTCATTATATATAATATCTATCTATAGAAAGAATGTAATGTATCATTTTACAAAACATAAACCATATTAATAATAAGTACAGATTATCTGGTTGAGGTCGGTATGATTATAGTAATCAATGATTAGAGACTTTGAATGACATCCTTATCTCCTCTTATCCCGTTTTCAGTCTAGTTGACCTTTGTATTTTGATATATAAATGCTCTTAACAAGTATGTAATGTGTGATCAGATTGTTCGAAATGTAATGCGGTAATATATCATCATCATATAGTTCTGATAATCTTCATCTTCTTATTACATTATCGAAATTTATCAAAGGTACTAATTGTTTTGAATTTCTTAAAAGGAGAAGACTCCCTGCACATTTGAACTGTATCCTGGAAGTTACAAATTGATTCCAGGCATTCCTTCATGGTGTAGCTTCAATTGACTCATCAAGTCAATTATTAAATTACATAATTCTATTGAGAAAAATAACCTACATTCATTTCAGTTTGAATATCGATGTATGTAATGAAAGAAACAGGTTGAATAGAGGATGGATCTAATTACTTATTAACGAATAATGTCAAGTAGTCGTTAGATGAATTCCATCCTCTCTCTCTCTCTGTTCAGGCTGTTCTTGTTTGCTCACAAAACCCTTTTCTCATAATAATAATAATAATAATAATAATAATAATAATAATAATAATAATAACAATACAAATATGAATCTCGCGTGGGACGGGATCTTGCATGTGCACTGCTGAGGAGTGCCATACTAGGAGGGGACGGCCATCCAATGCTTCCAGGTTTTCCATGGTGGTCTAGCTTCAATTGACTCATGATTTCAACCATCGAAATATGCAGTTGATTATTCTCCTGTTACATGCACATCAGAAATAATAATTTTTCAACCTTCAACTTGCACTTTTATTTCGTTTTGTTTATTCTTGAATAGAACAACAAATTTTACACCTAATATCAATCATTCATAACTCAATGTTACACACACACACACGTATACTCACACAATTTGTTCAGTGATTATTTTCACTTTGTGACCTGTTCACAAAATTCGCATTTATTAACTGACTCATGTTATTCTATTTACTAAGGTCAATATTTTATCAACCTAACAACCTACTGTGGGAGAGAACAAACGAAATTGCAACGGACGAGGAGGAGGAATTTAGGGAGAGGTACTAGAAGTGGATAGGACACAGATTGAGGAAAGCACCCAACCCAACTGCATGATAGGGCAAGCCCTCACTCGGAATCCTCAAGTGCAAAGGCGACGTGGAAGATCAAAGAACACGTTACGCCGAGAAATAGAAAAGGCAGTCATGAGAATGAAGAGGGATTGGATAGAGGCAGAAGCAGAAGCAGAGGGAGAAGAAGAAGAAGAAGAAGAAGAAGAAGAAGAAGAAGAAGAAGAAGGAGAAAGGAATGCTAAGTACAGAGTGTGTTGGAGGCGGCATATGCTCTATTGAGGGTAACAGACGTAAGTAAATAAGCAATTAATTAATTAAGTAAGTAGGTAAGTAGGTTAATATCCAAATATGATTGAATTAGCACAGAATAGATTTGATTTGATATGATTGCTATACATTATATATATTTCTTTGATGATTTTGATTATATTCCTGAAGAAATCTAGACAAGTTTGCTGGACGAAACGTCGGAATGATTGTAAATTTCAATCACTGAGATTATTTCAAATATAATTTTCCTATATAATGACTTGTCTATAGTCGGTGTCCAATTGTTGTCAAACTATTCGTTCTAATATTGACGAATGTTCGTATAAATTGTAAGTAATATACTTTATAACATACCAAAAAATAGTCGGATAATGATGAGATGGCGTTAAAAATGATTAGTGGAGTTAATAATTCTTATAATAAACATGATGAAAATTGTTGATTGTAGTAACTTATAGTGTTCATCGTTACGTATATAATTCATTGGCTTATAAATCCATATCATCAAAACTGTTACGTATAGTCTGTTATATGCGTACCTGGTTCTACGTTGTAACTGACTGATTGACTGATATGATTTTGGATATAGATGTGTTTGACTCAACTGATAAAATATACATCTTAATTCTCTTCTTATACATCGTTTCCTCCGTTTGAATATGGTTTATTCTCTTCCATTGTAGGTCGTTGCTGACCAACATATCCGAAGTATTTTACATAGACAATTGTCAATAAATAGTTGCATCTTCTGGATAATGGCTTTCCTAGTTCTCCAAGTTTCTGCCACATACAATAGAACTGTGTTGACATTTGTATTGAGAATTCTGACCTAGATGTTGGTTGACAATTGTTTTGAGTTCCAGATGTGCTTCTAGGTGTTTCCATGATGGTCTAGCTTCAATTGACTCATGATTTCAATCAGTGAAATTTCTAAAATCTCCACAAGCTCCTTCTCACATAACCATTCGTAATTGATCACCCATCATATCATGATATCAGAGAGTAGAGTTTCAGCTGAATCGAATCTATATTTTGTGTAACTTTCTTGATAAATACAGAGAAATAGATGACTAGATATTATTTATTAGTAGTCTACTACTTGAAATCAAACATTTAGGTTTGATGGATTTATGATTTGAATGAAATGCAGGTTGGTCTAGTGATTGAAGAGACGTAAAAAAACCAAAACATTATCTCCTCATCAGGATTCTTAGGATATGCGAAGTTCAGTTACGAATAAATCAAGGAAATCGGGGAAAACACATGATCATAAACAATCAGAATACATTGTCATCTCAGGTTACCATTGAGTGTTGAGGTTATTCAATACAACTATACACATGTTTTGAGATTAACAAGATTTGTTGATTATAACTACGTTTAAACGGCCTGGTTTGAGATAATCAAGTGTTAAGCATGTACACACTGCATCAATCTTCAATCAGTCAGTCAGTCGGTCAGTCAGCTACAACGTAGGATCAGGCACATGTATGTATCGGTCTTAGTTGCCATACCTCATTAACACAGTAAGATGAACACCGGACTCATAATAGTTAATTCAATGGTGGTAGTATATAAAAGAAAGATTGCATATAATGATATAGTTCAGGAAGAAAGAAAGATATGAAGCGATTTTATTCTCATATTTTAAGAGGAGATGTAGAGTGTATACACCTACGCCATTGTGATCAATTCTGAGCCATGTCACACAGAGTCTCCAACCAATAGTTTTGATAGTCACGCGCAACACAACCAACTAGTCTGCATCTATCAGCATGGCTAATGCTAGAAGTTAGTGATTTCAATGTGTGATGCCATGTTTTCCAGCCATCCCCAACCACATCATTCCTACTGTAGAACATGATTCCATAGTAATGAATTAAAGAATTAATAGTCAAATGAACGGGTGTTAAATGATGTAACAAATTTATAATGTTGAATTTGGGATACCCATTACCTATTAAGTTGAACGCTGAATGTGTCAAGCAATGAATCAGCTAATAAAGCCAGAAATATCATTGATAATTCGGTTCCAGCTCAACCGTCTGAAATAAATCTCTGAAATGCACGTTTAATTTTGACATTTAGTCATTGGTGAGTATTCCTGACGTAATACTGGTCAGTGTTCTACATTCTTCATTAATTTCACAGTTGATTTCAACTTGGGACTAAACTTTCAACTTTAGCTAGACAATGTTTTGTGTGTATCTAGTTCACTGAAGGATAATTTCTGATGATCGTTTCAAATTTATACTTCTGACGACTTACAAATCTTCATGTCTTTGTATTTTTCAAAGAGCATAGGTATTGGATTAGAACAAAATCCACATTTTCAAGAAGTTATGACCAAATTAGAAAGCAATTGGAAAGTAAGTTTAAACATTTTGATACATCATTACATTTGCAACGATTTACACTTTGTGCTTTTTAAGAACAATTTCACGGAGACTATAATTTATGGACGAACTGTGAGCGACTGTGAACTGACCTAGACACAGCTCACCTACTTGTTTAATGTGGTTGGCGTTCTTTTAGCGAGAATTTTTCTACGGGATGGGGTTTCCGGCTTCATACCAAACCGTACCCCCTTACCAGGACTTGGAACCAGCACTAACTCTAGAAGAGCGACAAGCGAATTTCGCTCAATTACTTATAATTGTCAAAATGACATATATGCACCCTGTGAGGATTATCTCGATATAACCTTAGTTCACATGCATTCCAAACGGAGATGAATAGTGGCTGGCACTGGAATCCAGGGGGCGATTTTCGTCGAATTTCGGACTCATCTGCATGATATACCTATATCCCAGAGTTGATGTTCACTCCTATATTCGAACCCACCACCTTTCGCTACAAACGTCATCGTGATTTCTACTTATCTACTGTGTGCAGCTAGCAATTAGCACGTGGATTAGTGTAAAGTTTAATTCATTTTGCATTGGTAACTTGAATTTTCCCATTGACGATATGACCGATAGAGGTTTCATCTTGATAAGTTCCAAATAGGACTATTTGTTAGATACTCATGTTTTAATCGTCTAAATCAACTATGTGTATACTTTAAAACACTGAAGCACAATATTGTAAAGTATTAGTTTCACTTATCATGATATCAATGACATAATTATGTAATTATGTTGATTCTCTACTGAATTGTAATTTTATTTGTAGAGTGGGAACTATATGGATTAGTCGAAGTTAAACATTGGATCTATTAGATGGCGGCTCAGTGGTCTATAGATTAAGCGTTTGCGAGCGAGACCGATAGGTCCTAGATTGGAATCTCGTGATGCTTGGTCGTGTATACGCAATGCTGAGAAGTACCACAATGGGACGAAATAAACGTCTAGTGCTGCCAAGCTTTCCATGGTGGTCTAGCTTCAATTGACTCATGATCTCAACTATTAAATTACTATAATATCCACAAAAATACGTGCTGCACAGGAACGACTTATTTCAAGCACTCGCTTATCCATACAAATATTCAACATAGGAAGTGGGAATGTGAAGTGGAAAAGGCGAAGGAGACAGGTCGATTTGATCAAGCAAGATTCTATATTTATAGTCAGATAAAGTTGCAGATATATGATGATGAGTAGGCTGAGCTATGCCCACACATATGCTCATATATGCTAGACTTCAAGAATCTTGTTTTCAGTAGATCTAATTCAACAAATACTCGCCTTCATGTTGTTATCCCAAAGAAGGTATTTATAAGTGGTTCTTTTATTTTGAATCATCAGAGTCGTTTAACACTTGGATTGTTTCTATGTGAAAATATTTCACAGAAAATTTATTTATGAAGATAAGTGATATTCTAAGACCATCTATATTGAGTGTGGCATCCATTGCGTTGTAGAAACATCAATCCGGAAGCTTTTATAATGAATACCTTGGAAACATGGAATTGTATTTCGAATGTCAATCCGGAAATTGTTACCCAATATCCTGTTAGTAGATAAGTGAAATTTTATATCGAATAACAACTCATTTACAGCTTTATTCATAGTGACCTTAGTATGTCTTTGAAGACAAGGGAGCACTGAGCAGTCATCTCTCCCTGTTATGGAACCCCTCAGTCACACACAGCTACGACCGCAGTGGTGATATAAGTCAGCACTCCAATGTTATGCGAGTGTATTCAACAGTTAGGTCGCCATCATTGATTCATATGCTTCATTTTATAACCGGTCCACAAAACTGCTCAACCAGTTACAATATCGTTGGAGGGTGACTGATTCACATCAGATATGGTTAAAGACTACTCATCGTGTTGATATAAATTACGAAATCTAATGGTCGACTCAAAACTTCTGTGCTGATTCCACGCAAGGAATTCCGTTTGATTGTAGCGCGAAATAGAGGTTCTAGTATAATTAGTGCTTCCTCAGGAGAACAAGGGAATTTTTATTATTGTGTAATACTATGTTTAAGTAAATCGATAACAGCGAGCTTTAAACTCGTTAATTTCATGTACAGTAATTCATCTGTTTTAAAATACAAACACCAAATACAGTGTGTACGCATAAAACGCATTTAAAGTTATTGTATAATGGGTAAGCCTATAGTATGGGAAGCGACCCCTCAAATTGCACATTTTTCATTTGCACACAGTCTGAAGAAAGGTATGCATTCCAGTTGTCCCTACAGACTCATCATTATGCGAACATACTTCCTTACGGGTAGAATGGAACTAGATTTTACAAGAATCTCAAAGTGACCATTCTGAAAACTATCACTATATTTGCGAAAAACATACTACACTTGATCACACAAAATAATTTAACATTTTGATTTTTAGTGTTTCTTTCTATCTTTATTGCATTCAAACGCTTTAATCGTGATTCAGGTTGTTACGTCTGTATTACGTTCTCTGTCATTACTCGACACCCTTCAATTATTTTGCGTATTGTTTACACTACTCAATAATATTCAGTAGATAGCTGCATTTTCATCAATTTCTACGCAAATGCGATTAAAATGATCTTGATGGTCTTGTAATAGTATTCCGACACAAGACAATGAATGAGTTTTGAGAGTTCTTTAAGCCCTAACGCTTCAGGCTGGGCTATTTTGTTTACTACCCTACATATGTGTTGTATGCAGTATAAGAAGTAGTGCTGTGTAGAGCGGAAGTTCTCATATGAGACTGGAGGTTCGCCATTGATATTGTGGATGATTTGGCAAGTTTTGCTGAGTGTTCATGCAAAAAATTGGTTTGCTGGTTAACCGATTTCATTTATACACAGATGCAGTAATTTACTCAAAGAAATAAACCATCTGTATAATGAAAGTAGGCTTGTTGCTACTATGTTAAACTTAGCAGTGACTCACTCATAAAGATATTTGGCAAAAAAAAACAGTGGTTGAGAGTTGTACTATTTTCAGTTATAACTTATGTTGTAGCTATTGACCTAGAGTTCACCTACTGAAACCATAGCGAGCGTTGAAACTTTTCATCCGGGCAATGATAATCTCTCAGCTTGACAAGTACCGCATTTCACTACTCCTATCCTGGAAGTTCATCAACCTTAATTCGTAGTTACAATATAACAGTTCTAGGGCTCCAAACGCCTAACTAGTAACTTCTTATTACCTTAATCGTTACGATTCAATCAGTAGTGAGAAGGACTTGACATACTCGATATTGGTTACAATTATACTCTTCTGATCAGTGCCAAATTGCACAAAATCTTGAACACCAGTATCCAGTCAACAATCTCCAACTATCACCTTACATTTGAACTTAGTTTACGCGATGTCAAGTCACTAGATTTTTAGAGTCCACATTGCCACTTGGTCAATGGAATACTATCAGGATGTATGAGAAGAGAATTAAGATTTATATTTTATCAGTGGAGTCAATTACATCTATATCCAGTTACAGCGTTCAACTTAATCTTATAACCCTCTTCCATACAATCCACTCTTCATCAGTTCGTATTCATTTTACATTTAAGACAACGTTGTCTTAAGAACAGATAAACTTTCTCATAAAACAGTAACTAATATGACTAATCATAAAGTAGAAACGTTGAACAAAATGGAAGTAGAATTCATACAAGTCAATCATCCAAAATCACACTATTTTATCTATTCTTTATGAAAATTGTCTTCAACAATATACAAGTTCATGCATGACACGTTTGAGGTCACATTCTTCTGTAAAGTACAGTCGATGGATTATGAAAATAGAATTGATTGTTCGTTACTATTGAACTTTATGGTTATTAAATTTACCAGATGCCAAAATATTGCTCTAACACATAAATAAACTAATTCACTATTGTGTTGTATTAATTTTATATAAATTAATTGTGATTATTTATGTAAATAAGGGTGAACATTGCTGTTCTGTGGTTAAAATATAAATACAATGATTACTGGATACTATCACATAACATTAACAATGAGCAATTGGATTTTGAAGAACTGTAGCACACCGATATTGTACCTCATTTCCATGGTATTCGAGCAATGGTCAAAGAATTCTTTATAATTTAGACAGCTGTGTAGCGGTAAATAGATTCCCAAGTTCAATAGCTCTGTAAGTCTTCAAGATTTCATGGTGACCACATTAGTTTTAATGGACTCACCTAGTCGAATGTGCTCGGTCACATATCCGGCACCACATCACGAGTGGGAACGCTGTGCTCAACTTCTCCTGCAACCGCTAGCCAGTGTTGATCAGTCCCTTCTCCATATGTTGACAACCTACCTAATGTATCTTCGAATCTCCTAGCTTCAGACTATTGATTCCACTGGGTGGACACGATTCAATTACAGAATGTATCACTGGTTAAAACGTTGTCAAACCACAAATAACTGTGGCATCATCAGCTGTATCACAAATGTCTAACTTAGCTGATACTTAGATTCTTAAACATAAATTCTACCAAGCAAAACTATAGTTTTTTCGTTTCGATGTGAGGGGAAGCGACTGCAGGAAATATTAACCCTGTACAATGTATATTATGAGACGATGAATGTTGAAATGCTCATTGGTAAATTAATAATTCATCTAAACGAACCATATTTTTGTATGTTGAATATGTAGATTGTACTGAATTGAAACAACCTCCTGACAAACATCTCCATCAAGCAGATTGTCACGATTTGTTAAGAGTAGTTTTGTGATTGCTAACATCTCAAAATCATTACAATAACGACAAACTATCTCACATTTACAATAATCCACAACTAGTTGATGTAACTGACAATGGTTACAGTTTTGAAATGAAATTATGTTAGTCAGTCAGCTACAACGTAAGACCAGGCACATATATGCGTCGGTACAAGTTGCCACACTTCATTAGCACAACAAAATGAACACCGAATTCATAAAGTAGTTACTTCACTGGTAGTAATATATAAAAAACGATTGTATATAAGGATATGTTACGGGGAGAAGGAATTAGTTCGCAGAAAGTAAGTAATCTCAAGGTTTAAGTGAAGGCAGAGAGTGTATACACCTACGCCATTTTGATCGGTTCTGAGACAAGTCACACTGTCTCCAAACATTGGTTACGATAGTCATGCGGAACACAACCAAGTAGTCTGTATCTACCAACATGGCTAAGACTAGAAGTTAGTGACTTCAAGCTTTGGCCGCCCCTAAGATTTACAATCTTATCAACTGATTTACTATCAATCCCTGATATGTTGCGTCTAACCTTGATTACAAACTTCAGTTAAATGTCTATGCCGCCGTCGTCGCAACTAACACCACTGTAAAATCATTCAGGCAGAACCTGACGACCTCGACACAGCTAAGTAATTCAAAACAATTAGCCAACAAATAGAAGCAAAGATCATACGGCATATTCGTTACGACAACTAGCATTTCAACTTTATGTTCCACAGTTAGCCGAAGATAATGCAAAAGTATGTTTAAAGAAATACACATAAGAATACGTTTGTCAGAACACTGATTAAATATAGAGAGCACTTGTGATGGTGTATAGATAAAATTATCACCGTTTTTTAAAATTACTTGTTATTTATTAGTCAAGGAATAGTGAAGTTCAAAATATGCAGTTTGATATAATTTAGTAAGCACAAAAATAATTGTTGTCGAAGGTTTCTTCGTATACCATACCACACTAGTCATTCACTGGAGTCGTAACGTGTCCCAGAAATATTGGTAGAGTATTATTCCAGATAATCGAAACGAAGAATGAATGATCAACACGAAATTCTACCACAGGTTTGGAAGAATTAAGTGCACATCCAGCGAATATACACAAAGTGGCTGCAGCAGCTACGACACCTTCCTCATCAATCTGTACAGAATGATGAAATAAGTCAACAAAAACCAAACTGAAAGTAAACTGACGCATGTTACACTCAGACAGAAGTTGTTTTATTCAATACTTTATGTTTGATCGAGTATGAAATTCTTAGCAAAAAATAATGTAGCACTTCAAGAAAGGCTAATTTCAGCTCATTAATTACATGTTTTAATTATTTCCACTAGTTATTTGTTTGACCTCCGACAAAGTCATTTTGATGTACACAGTCCAAATTCCAAAGACAGAATGGAACACTATTGCTTAAACATGAACTAAAACAGCTATTAATAAACACTATTTCCGTAGAAGAGGACACATGCTTAAACGCCTTTCCGTCAAAAAACCCCAATGAAATACTGGATACAAAACAACACCATCAAATTTCAAAATTTATCTCATAACTTAAATCGAATAGCTCTGAAGATAACAAGAACCAAAATTGAAATATCAGAACCATGCTTGAGTTTCATTAATTCTGACTTCCCAGTTGAAGGAAGACTTATGACGCCTCATAGTGAAAACTGGGATTCTTCGGAAGTCACAAGGCCAATGCCCCTCCTAACAACCAGAACAATTTTTTGGTACATGGAATGTTCGAACAATTCGAGAGACCAGGAGGACCAGTCAAGTAGCAACGGAAATAGGGAGATACAGCATAACAGTACTCAGAATAATCGAAACCCATTAGACCCCAGCTGGACAGAAATGGCTAAATACAGGAGAGATACTGCTGTGTTCAGGTCACGAATAAAAAGATGCTCCACACACTCAGGGAGTTGTTCTGATGCTGTTCAAAGAAGCACGAAATGCACTTATAGGATGGAAATCTCATGGCCCTAGGATCATCAAAGCATCCCTCAAAACAAAGGAGGGAATCACAATCAATGTTATCCAATGTTATGCACCCAACAATGATAGCAGTGATGACGATAAAGACCAGTTCTACGAGAGGCTGCAGTCGATCATAGCGAAGTGTTTAGGAAAGGACCTGAACATTCTGATGAGAGATCTAAACGCCAAAGTCGGAATGGACAACAACGGTTATGGAGATATCATGAGACAACATGGACTAGGAGAAAAGAAAGAAAATGGGGAGAGATTTGCAAACTTATGTGCATTCAACAAACTGGTTATAGGCGGACAATATTCCCACACAAAGCTACATGAGTCTCACCGGGCGGAACACTACGAGGAACTCTTGAATAGATCAGCTCCATTGAATCCACCGGATATCGAAGCAGCACACAGACCATCCTATAGATGTCATTCCACCAACGATCGAAGAAATCAGGATAGTCATTAGGAAAATCGAGAGGGGAAAGCAGCAGGACCTAACAATATACCAGTCGAAGCACTAAAGTCAGACATAGACGTAACTGCAGACATGCTTTACACTCTATTCAGCAAGATTTGGAGGGGAGAATAAGTGCCGATTGACTGGAAAGAAACATACCTCATCAAAATATCAAAAAAAGGAGATTAGAGCAAATGTGAGAACTACACAAGCACATTACGGAGTACCTGACAACATCGTCAACATCATCCAGAATTCGTACGACGGAATACACTGCAATGTCGTGTATGGAGGAAGGCTGACAGACGCATTTCAAGTGAGGATCAGAGTCAGACAAGGCTGTGTACTCTCGTCATTCCTCTCTTTTATCTGGTGATTGACTAGATTACGAACACATCGATATCTGAAGGAATGCACGAAATGAAATCGACAAATCGGAATCAATTACAAGATTTGGACTTGGCAGATGACCTGGCCTTTCTATCCCATACACATCAACAAATGAAGGTTAAAACAAATAGTGTAGCTGCAGCCTCTCAATCAGTAGGACTCAACATACACAAGGGTTAAAGCAACATCTTCAGATACAACACAAAGGACACTAACGTAATCACACTTGATGAAAAAACTCTGGAAGGGGTGGAAACATTCACGTATCTGGGTAGCGTCATCGATAAACAAGGACGATCTGATGCAGACTTACGGGCAAGGATTGGCAAAACAGGAACAGCATTCCTACAGTCGAAGAACACATGAAAGTCAAAACAACTGTCAACCAACATCAAAGTGAGAACCTTCAATACGAACATCAAGATAGTTCTACTGTACGGAGCTGAGGCTTCCAGAACTACCACAACCATCATCAAAATGGCACAAGCATTAATAAACAGCAGTCTACATAAGATGATCAATATCCGTTGGCTGGATACCATCAGCAACAGTATATTGTGGGAGAGGACAAACCAGCTTCCAGCTGAAGAGGAAACTAAGAAAAGTCACTGGAAGTGGATACGACACACATTGAGGAAATTATCAAACTGCGTCACAAGGCAAGAGCTTACTTGGAATCCTGAAAGGAAACGGAAAAGAGGAAGGTCAAAGAACGCACTAAGTCGAAAATTGGAATCACAAATCGGAAGGATCAATAGCAACTGGAAACGACTGCCCAGGACAGAGTTGGATGGAGAATGATGGTGGGAGGCCTATCCTCCTTCATGAGGGGCAGCATGCGTAAGTTGAATATGATGCAAATTACCCATTTATTTGTTGGCTTCAGTCAGCTTCAGTTAGGTTAGCATTATTTGAAGCTGTATCTCTGTCATTCAGTTGCTCGTAATCCAGTTATCAGACTATGCAATCAAAACAAGGCATTCAACAAGATGTAAGCATTAGAACACCATAAGTGCTTCATGGTCAGGTCTAAACAAACATTTTAAAACAGGTACATTAATAATCAAGCTTACTTCGGATCTTTAAACGGTATCTTGATAGCTCGCGATTCCAAATCTGGTAAGATGACCACACTGAAACAGGATAGATTATACATTAACTTCACGTTCATTGTTGATCCGTCAAGTTTGAAGAAATCGCTGTCGTGTGAATCCTCGTAAGGGAAAGGTAGATTCCATAAACCAGTCAAAGGTAATCACACATAGAGTTGACAGCAGATATAAAACACAGTAATAAAAAAATAAAAACTCAGGTAATAAATGTTTGATTTGAATATATAAATAATACTACCTTTAAAGTATGTAATGGATAGCACAACAGCTGACGTTTCTTGCGATATAGCCACACGTGGGATCAGTTCCTGGATTGTTCCGTTGGTCTGTTCACTAACCCACTGATTAATTCGATTTCGAGCACATTCAGGATCTCTATGAAACGCAACCTACACAAAGTTTGATAAGGCAGAACTCATACTCACATGCTCAGTCAGTGCATTGTAATGCTGCTTGATGATATTTCTAAATCGTTTCTCAATCTGCACATCCTCATTTACATAGAATCTATTTTCAATGATTATCTCAACACTCTCATCAGGCTTCGAAAGATCAGCCAGAAGTTCACCAATTGCGCTGTGGATTATTTCCTGTTCCAAGCAATCAGGTAACAGCATCGCTTTTATCAACTCAGCATTCGTATTGTTTGCACTTCCACAGAAGATCATTCCGAGGGCAGTATAGATATTGAAAGGGGAGAGAAATGTATTCTCCAAATAACCTGGAAGCAACAAATACATCGTGAGGAACGCACTTACCCTCGTTTCTTTTCAAAATCTCCCTATAAAGCTTCTCGCTGAAGTTTCTAAGGGATTGTATTACATCCATCACGGTTGAAATTAGTGTGCTAAATGGTTAGCTTGAAAAAACTATTTGTAGTGGAAGAACACTACAAATGGTACGTGAATAAGTCATTATTAAGAACTGCGAAGTGATAATAGGATATTATAATATAGTAAGACGTTTTTGATCATGCAGATACTTTAACTGACTCAGGTACTTGCAATTTTCTTCATGAACATCGTAGCTTAGTGATTTCGACCTTTATTTTAGTCTTATTTCGGAATATACTTCAACCGAAAGCATTAATTGTTTCATCATATTAAAGACTTAGTAAAAGTCTTTGTTTTCACTCTTTGTACTGTAGCTGATATGGTACATCTCATATTTCGCTCTCAAAATGCAGCGAAGTTGAAACTTAAAGGAACTAGTTGTATTAAGCCGTCTCAAACACTCTGACCAGTGATTATACCAAAACATGTCTAACTGTTTGTAAAAATCCAAAATGCTTTGGTCAACTATGTCGTTACTTTCGATTTATTGGAACAGTTGTTACGGTTTCATCTCTTTACCAACGGTAATTTCTTAATGAGTCCTACCAATTAATATTCATCGCATGTTCATCCAAAAATCATTACAATATTTAACAAAGAAGCGAAAAATTACGCTCCATAGTCTCGATTTTGAATGATGAAATAATTTGTCACAAACAAATTAAACCAAACAGTCAGTGATCTGAGGAATTACTAGAAGAAATAGGAGTTTCCTCAGCTCAGTAATGAAGTGCAAAGCAAGGTCAACATAATTCACAGTTTTAAATTTCCTCCACTTGAAGGTCAGTCTACAGTAATAAGAATAGTAGAATGGTGGACCTGTGTTAATTCTAACATTGTGCCTTCCAGTGAAGGTTCAGCTTCTCCTTAGAAATTTTCACTGATAAGGCTGATACCACTTGTTCCGGTAAAGTGTTACAGTCATTGACCACTCGATGAGAAGAACGGAACCTCACTTTAAGTTTATTAGGTCTCTGTTTGTAAACCTCTTTGTTATGACGTCGAAGATTATTATTGTTAGAAGGAGCAAAAAATAAGACATATTTACACCCAAATCGTAACCAATTATACGAAGTGCCAATATAATGTCACCTCGCGTCCTACTGTACGACAAGTTGGAGATGTTTAGGAGTATTAAGCGCCCGTCATATGGAAAGTTTAGAAAGACCCTTGACTGACTACGTTCCCACACGCCTAACACGCTGAAGTGAGTGACCATCCTTGGTCGGACATGGGACAGCTGCTTGAATACAGCACTCTAAGTGTGGTCATACATAGATGGGATATAAAATTCGAAACATCCCATCAACCACTAACATGCGCCCCCCACATGATTGATTGTACACAAAAGTGGTCCCTTACATACTACATTATGTCTCCTCACTTGGCGTTTATAACCCTATCACCCATCATAAAGATGTAGCCTGCAGTGATAGGAGAACAGTTAATTTCAACGATGAGCCAAGTGTAGGGCCAGTGAAATGTCACTGAGCCCTAGCCAAATCATCCGGCAGTTGGATCACTGAATGTCGAACAGATCGTCGCTCCCTGCCAAGGTCATGTACAACAAACGCGCATTAGTTAATCATACGCCATGGACTGGCCCATGCGGCAGTGGTCTTACTTTGGCTTGTATCTACTTTAACTAATATATTTCTGTAATAACGTCCTTTGTGTTGTACAGTCTTCAAAGCATCTATAGTACCTTGTTACGTCAATGGGGGTAGTCCACGTAAGGTGCTGACCACGAGGTGTGACTTCGACGTTAGTTGGTTCGTCACACTATTCACGTCTAACTCGAGTAGGCCTCCAATCATTTCGACATAGATCATCTACGTTGGTGACCTACACAAGTTTTATTCCAATGTTAATTGAGATTTTTTAAAAGGATGATCATGCCTGTTAGGCAGGTGGCTGTTATAAATTAGATAGAAAAGTCCACTGTGGGTATGTAATAACTGATACATGACCTACAGAATCTGCTTTCCATGTCTTAAGTGATATCGTAATCTCATTATAATACCCTGTACAATAGAACTAGTCGAGATAAATAAAAACCACGCGATAAATTATTACCACTTCCAGAAACTCCGCCGATCACGGTTTACCCAAGTCTTGTGATTTTCGCTGGTTGTGCTAAATCGTATGACGTACAGTTCAGTTTCAGTCGTGCCTTCAGGCTGTAAAAGAGGTATAAAAATCGGCTTTCACCACCTAATGTTAGCCATGTATACCCGTCATTCATAGAAACATCAGGTTTTAGAGATGATTTGCGCATGTTGCTCAATTTGTACCGCCTATTCAGAGAACTCCATGCAACTACACGGAGCACTTTAGGTACTTGCAGAACGGAAACCTATCAAATTGCCGGTGTTCATTGTTTGACATTACTCTTGTTTTCTGTTAACAGATGCAATGAAAACATTGAATGAATTGGGTCTTATTCCTCGACATCAGGGCGAAACTAATAGTCACCTAGCTAATAAACAGATATTTGTTTTTGCAAAAGTGTATGTAGGTAGTTCGCCTAGTTTCAACAGTCCCTCTTACTCTTAGATTTTTGCGGTTAAGTGAAGAAAGGTCGTGTATGACCGAGATCAACTTCTTCAAGTGCTATCATCTTAATGGTGGACAGACAATAATGTCATTTTACGCACTTGACTGCCTGGTAAATGAATTAAACTGAAGCTTCTACATAAGGCCACTTGTAATTCTTAGTTGAATTTCTCCGGTATGGTTCTTTGTTTATTTTGGCGTTTGCACTCATATCTGAAGCAAACACGTAAACAATTAACATGTCGCATGCTGGTCGCTCGCTGGAACAAAAGACATTTGGACGCATTTTCTTTAGTGACTCGGTTCACTGTCACTTCGATACAGCAGTACCTAGGTAACACTACAGGTATATGTTAAGTCTCCTTTGTCTGTGATTCTGACACATTTGTCCATACTATTGCAAAACACTGCGGCTGAACCCATAAGTTAGAAACATAGGACCTCATCAGAATTGACCGTATCAAATCCCACAAGCATATCAAGACCTTTGAGCACAGGCTTTGCTAAACGTGAGATTATGAAAAGCAACAATGTTTAGTTATAGACTAATGAAATTAGTAGCTGTCGCTAATACTCCAACAACTGCCTGATAGGCTTGTAAAGTGGTACTTATAGAAATAGTGTTTTCCAACAGGATGTGAAACACAGAAGATTGTGTGAGGCATGGCATATATTCAAAAATAAGCTTAAATGAGCCTAACATCACAAAAGGAGGGAGTGTGCAGTTACTGACCAGCAAGCATTGATGGTGAGGGCGATGACTTCAATCCACCCGTGTTTGTGAGGCAGAACATTTTGCATGTATCAGGCTATTTATGATTGAGAATAAGTCAATCAATCTGTGATATACGTTGTCTTTCCATGCTCACTTCTCAGACTCATTTTTCCAATTTTATGCTGGATTAGCTATTCTACTAAGGCAGCCTATAACATGCTAACTCGGACTTTTACACTAGGATTGTGTGGCTGGCATCGAATGGACATTAAAAGAAAAGAAAGAAAAACTCAGAAAATAAAAGATATAGTCATTAGTTTTCTTAACACTCCACCATCTACATGCACATTCCCATCTAATAAACGCTTTCCTTGTATCAACCTTGATTTCGCTTCCTTCATGCGAGCTTACTCCAACTTTTTAAACGAAACAATTGATTGTTCTTTATTACTGTAGAAGAATAACCGTCCAGGTACGTTAGACACGCGCCCTTGCCCGTCGAAATCAAAACAAGTAATCGGGTAAATAGCGGTTCTATAACTCATCATAAATTTAAATGTAAATCGTTACCTAAACAAATATTACCACCCGGCTATTCAACCAAGAATTGTTCAATCAATCAAATCTAAATTACAATAAATAAAGAAGCTGATAGAAGATGAGGGAAAATTACCAGTCACAACAAATAAACGTTATTCTATCCTGACTGGATAGAACACACACAAAAGGAGGAGCAAATCAATATGGCTACCGCCAAGAACAAGTGTCAAGTAAAACAACACAGATGCAGTTCAGGAAGAAACACAAACTTAGTGAATGCGTAAGAAAAACAAAAACTATAATAAAAGAATACAAGTATTAACAATTCAAATGTAATCAAAATACAACAATGTACAACTAAGGGGATCAATAGGAACAAAGTACAAATATATACATGGAGGGATTTTCACCAACACACAAAACCTTCAAAATGGATCTTACAATTACTGAATCCATTTAAATCTAACAAGAGATAATATGAATTTAATCCAATTTATTATACCACTGTCTGTTCCACTACACAATGCTAAGCAACGTTTGGCGTTCATATCCAAGCACCTTGCTGCTCTTCTGCTTCTCTTTTTCTTTTCTTCAGAATCTTGCTCTGAGAGCACAGCCATGAAACTTCTGACGTCTGTAACAAACTTGACGTACGCGTCTCCTCAAGTTCGTGGTTTACAGCAAGCGCTCTACGAGTCCACTTTATGACAACTATAATCTTAATAATTTGGGAAGTATGCTGTGCGCCAACCAATGTTGTAATTTATAGATCATGCCTGTAAAAATGGCGTGTACCTGCTCATGCAGAAATATATTATAATTACTATTATCTATTAACAGTAAGGATCAATGGGCGTACGTTGAAAATGAAATTGACAAAAACATGTCTCTCGAAAATCGAAATATGGGGGACAGAGTCTCAAGACGAAGCCCCTTGATTTGATCAAACATCCCAGTGTTGGAGAGTATTTTAATAGAGCGTCATCAAGTCGTTGATAAAATACACCGGGACAAGCAGTATATAATTCTGGGACAAAGTAACACTGCAGCCAAGCTATGTCGCAACGTGGTTAGAAATACACAACCTCCACCGAGATCAACTTTGGATTCAGCACACACCAGAGAGAAACGTTCACTGACATCTCAGAAATCATCTGTTAAGCGATCCTAACAAATCCGGGTTAGACACAACAAACAGTGGACACTGAGAGAAGCCGGCAAACAACCAGGAGCGAACCAACATGAAGTTTCTTGCTCTGTCTGAGCCAATGGTCCGTAGTCGAGATTAGGATCACGAACACAATCTGCAATAATGGGGTTGATTATTATGCAGCACAAGTCTCCACACCACTTTATCTGTTACATCTTACTACAATTGAGTATCCACGTCCGATGGCTGTTAACTTCGGAAACTGAGAGGGCGTCTTTAAAGGCATGTGCAGCTCGATAAAAGAACCACTCCTGTCACATCAGGTGTCGTGAAAGCCAACCTAAAACGGTAGGATAACAACCAATAAAACCCATTAAAACACACTTTGTCGTTATTTGACATTGATCAACAACCCGCGGTAGTGGATGCGGAGACCCCTATCCTTCGAGTGGAACATGCTATACGGGCAAGAAACCCACAGCGACCAGTTCAAACAAAACTAGCCATCATACATAACATGCTTAAAAACCAGAAGGCTGATGCTGCTGTAGAGGAGCAATCGGTGATGAGAAAAACTATCGAATAACTCTGCATCAACGTGAGACGATTGGAGGAAAAACTAGGATAAATCGGAAACAGATTGTTTCAGTTATATCTGAAGATCATAGTCCTACCTCAAAGATGGCTATCATTTAACGTCATAGATGAGGACGTGAGCTTCCATGGCACTACACTTTTGAGATAAGATAGGGCGCACAAATAGGAGGTGGAGTGGCGATATATATTGAAAGTAACATCCAAGCCTTAGCATCACACAGTGCCCCATTACCAAAAGTGGCAGAATCATGCTGGTGTCGCCGCAATTTAAATGAAACAGAGTGCTTGACTGGAAGAATAAACTGGTCTCACACAGGTCCTAAAACATAAAATGGTAAGATATGAGCAAATAAAGTTACCATGCCCAGTGTCCATTCAACTAATACTTCTTGAAGACTTCCACGCACCATCCATAAATTTCAACAAACAGTATACAATCTCTGTAGGCTTGCGGCTTGGTATAGCCACTAGAAGTGTAGGACTTATCGAACATATGGGTAGCGTCACGAGATATGACAGGGACGGAAAACACTGTAACTCAGGGTGCTTACTGACAAATATTCAGCTTTCAGTTGGGGATGCCCATTTCGACACATCAATAGGAAGTACTGACAACTGAATGGTCATATTTACCGTGTGGTCAACGTAATATTCAGCTCAAGGCAGAAACCAGGCAGTTATCATGAACAAAGGAATAATTAGTTCACGCGAACACCACAAAAAATAAAATAACTTCGAATATCTCTATCAATTTATGACCAGATGAAAACCAACAAACCAGGTGATTTGTGCTCTTGAAGGGTTAAATAGCTAAGATCACACTACCTTAGAAACGGCAGAGGTCTTAAGTGTCTACTTCAAAGACCAACCAAACGAGAAATGTGAAGCTCAGAACGCTTGTCAACCCTAGTACCAGTTGAGAATCCGGGAGATATTCAACTAACCCCTACACTGTAGTTCACAATGTTGCTTACTCTTTTCAAAAGAGAAATAAATCTGTTAGGCCAAGTGCAGAAACGGGCAGCCAGGTGAGGGATGGGTCTCAAACATAAATCTTCGGAGAACTGACCCCAACACCCGAGATTATTTTTGTAGAGCTGAAAGAAAATAAGAAGTGATCTGTTAATGGGATACAGCATATTAAGTACGCCGAGCCACTCCAACATGATCAAATTGTCAGAAAATCGTCACCACGCTCCTTGAGGCAACCACTGGAAGACTGGATATCAAGGAACGGACACCCAGGTATGCTTCCTTCTTCTCACTGTGAGTTACCTACATTCGGGATGCTCTTCTAACAGAAGTAACCACAGTTTTATCAATGGACAGCCTTAAGAAGAGACTGTATGAATTCGCACCAACGGATGAACTACAAGATCCCTCTTGGACCAGTTGTTTGTGACACATGTCTCAGAAATCCACACGGTTATCATGACCGCATATCACTTACTACTACCTATGTTGTTTGTCATAATCTGCGTTTCCCATTTCATTCTTTCAGCTCCGTTTTCTTACTTATTACCAATAAATTGACTTATTTATTATTCGTCTTCTCTCAGCACTCAAATTACCACTTTATTATCTTCACACTGCAACCAACCAACTTTTGTGTGGTAATGTGATACCTGCTGCTATCCAGGATCTCTACTGTCTTGAGGTGAACGTGCTCACTCAAACTGCAAGCCCGTAAAATCCACAAATAATTATCCAAGTGACTAGGATTGGTTACGTCGAGTGACTAGTTCAGCATCCAGTGTACATTATCAAGTTTCAGAGACTGAACTGAAACAACAAGAACTGTACTGTGACAATTAGAAGTATTTGAATTATTGTACAAATTAGGAATCTCAGAAATAACACGATGTGATTATTAGGAGTATTTGATTTATAGTACGAACTAAGAATCTCAGAAATAACGCATTGGATCAAGAGGAACCAGATAGACACGAACGAATATACTGTATTTGGAATTCGAAATCAAGCACTCAGCAAGTACAATGGAATCATCAGTTCATATAAACACCACATCCGTCACAGCTTAAATTGGAGTCTAAGTGTCTGTGATCGATTGTACGTTTTCGCCTCAAGTTCATTCTGTGTCTGTCTGACAGTGTATCGGATAAAGAAATTGTGTTATCTAGAGTGTACTCATTAGCATTATAATTAACAACCGGAATTGGAACAGATTCACCCTGTTCCTGTAATTGACATCTGGAATTTGCATCATAGATTTTCCGACATTCTTCATCACAATCTCCATGGTTGGTGGAAGATCTGCGCCACGATAATATGCAACTTCTGCTGATTTTTCTACTTGTGACACTCTTCACAATTTTTTGCTGTACGACACATATTTGCATTTATCTCTGGCCACCAACATGTGGGCCTTGCCAAGGACTTCATTTTCTCAACACCTAAATGTACACTATCAAGATCTTCAAGGACATTTTTAAGTAATGAAGGAGGAATATCAACAAGATTACTTAAACACAAAATGTCATCAATGATAGTGAATAACTCATCCAGCTTTGAAAAATAGACAGGAATTCTACATTTCAGATTAGATTCCAACCTTCCCGCATAGCACTGAGTATACATCCAAAGTGTCTACGAGTTTCTCTAATGAGACCTTAACGTCTCACCGGTAAAGGTTGCACTAACAAACAGTTTGAAGTATTAACAGGTCTATATTGTAATGGTTGTCGAGAAATGTAGTCAACGTGTTGAATTTGTTTGGTACTCCTGTGCTGACCGTATAGTCGTATGTACTGAAAGCAATAATCCATCGTTGAACCATAGCAGCTGAAGAACGTGCTAAATGTTTTTCAGGATGATAAATAATTTTTAAAGCTTCGTGACCAGTAACGATAGTGAATTTCTTTCCGAATAAATATTCATGGAGTATTTTAACAGCCCAAAACACAGCTTATGCTTCTCGCTGAGTTTGTGAATAACCTTGTTCAGTAACAGTGTGTTTGCGTGAAACACAAATAACTGGTCTACCTTCCTTTTCAAAAACTGCGACAATACCCACAGGTGATGCATCTGTCATAATCAAAGAATGCACACTAGGGGCGTAAGTTCGAAGAACAGCATCACTTTGAAGACGTTTCGGTAGACCTCATAAGCATGACTCTTGTTCCTCACCCCATTTGAATGAATTGGATGTCAAAATATTAAATAAACAATTTGCACGAGGAGAAAAATTATGAATAAAATGGGAATAGTATTGAACAGCACCCACCAGTGAACGTAGTTCCGTAAGATTTTTCGGAGACGGTGCATTTGTCAGTGGAGCTAGTCGTTTCATACCTGGTCATAAACCATTACTATTAACTAGGTATCCAAGACATTCAAAACTAGATACACAACATGAACACTTATTTGGATTCACTGTAATATTCTTCTCAATTAAACGACGCAATAAAGCAATAAGTTTCTCGTCATGAACTACCTTATCAGAACCATGAGCAATTAGATCATCTTGATAAACTTCAACACCTTCAAGATCACTAACTACTTTATTCATAACTTCCTGAAATATGGCTGGAGAACAACATGGACCAGATGGAACGAACTTGCATTTAAACAGACTGAAAGGAGTTTTAATTGTCGTCAAAATAGATGAAGATTGATCTAAAAGGTTTTGAAGATAAGCATCTGTTGGGTCGATTTTCGAGAACACTTTAGAACTACGAAGTCGACTTAGAACATCTTCAGCCTCTACCGCCGTGCACATTTTATTCAACAAACGGGAGTTCAATGTTAATATATAATCACCACATATTCTAGGGGTCTTGCCGTCCGACTTCAGTGGCGTAACAATAGAAGCACCACATGCTGAAGACTGAATTATTTCAATTATGTCTTCCGCACACAAATCGTTTAACGTCTTATGTACTGCTTCTTGAAGACTATAAGGAATTACTCGTCTTTTAAGAAAGACTGGATCACCCTGTACTTGAAGTTGTATACGCTGAATTTTCATACCTCCACTGCACTTAGCACACGTAGCTATCAAATCTTTAAGTCAAGTGTCGAATTTTTCTTCAGAAACTAGGAAAGACAACTCCACTTTAAGCCTTTTCAAATTCTTTAAACCCAGTATTGACAGTCCTGTTTCGCTAACTAAACATTCACAAGGTATATATGAAGAATTATCATCTCTTATTAGCAATTCACAACATCCTCGTATGGGCAGTCTGTGTCCAGTAATCACCAATATTGATGCTTCAGTGGGTCGTACCACAACGTTAGGATCTAAAGATTTCAAGTTCTTGAATGAAATAATGGACTGTATACTGCCTGTGTCCACAGTAAAGTCATGACATGAATAAAGGGATGTACATAATCGCTTTTGAATATGAGCATTACCTGTCGAAATGGTAGACAAAGAAAATGATCACTAGAAACATCCGAATTATTGAGATTTAAATTACAAGATTTAGTACTATTTGAAGCAAAATGGACATTAGTTTTGCATACTGACTTGGTATGTCTTATCTTACCACATTTAAAACATTTAGCATGACGAAATGCACATGTGTTACGAGGATAAGAATTTCCACATGATAAATATTTACCAAACTTGATCTCATCATTGTAATTTGCTTTGTAATTCCTTGTTGAAACGCCTTTCATGTTTACACGAGAGTAGGAAACACTATAGCGTGGCGTCGAGTTGAGGTTAACTATGAACACCGCTACAGAGAAACCCGTGCCAAGTATTTCAGAAGGCGAAGGTTGAATGTAACCAAATAAATCCATAAAATCCCCGAGAAGCCAAATATCAGAAGGCAATTAATAGACCAAATCGAGATATATTCGCTGGCGATCTCGTGGCATCGAAAGGATACCGAAATCGTGCCAGGATAGAAGCTTGGTTACTGAACGTAACCGAATTCGCGCGAAGTCACAATCAGAGTGTGTGAATAAGAATGGAAGCACAAAATAGCTGTCATTAGCACAGTCAAACAAAAGCACATTAAAACAAACACTGGTACAGTTGGTTATAATAGTAATTGTTTTTATTAAACCAGTCGTGTTCTCGTGATAAATGTGAGTCACTACAACACTATCAATCGAACGCAAGTTTAATTGACCCTGGGATTGTATTTCATCATGATGACTAAGCAAATTATTAGAAACTTTCATCGACTGGATATCAAGTTCATTCACTGCCTCGTAATTAACACATGCCGTTCTAGCATCTTGAAAGGAACAGTTCGGCATTTCCAACAGCTCTCTTTCCAAACCCGGTATGTTAATTCCTGCAATTAATTGATCTGTCAGTTGAACATGACGTTGATCACCGATATTACATTTGAAAGCCTTTTTAAGCATTTCAAGGATGAATTCCCTAATCTTTTGGTCATTTTGACAAATCATCTTATGAAATTTCGCACTTTCACGGCATTCAAATCTAGTACACTTCACATGATTTAATAATAGTTCCTTAAGAGTTGCATAAAGAAGAGAGATAGGTTTTTCTGGATAAGCCAAACTTTTAATAAGCTGTACGCATCTCTCCCAATGAATGTCAGGAAATGTGCCAAAATTTTATAACCTTTAACATCTTTCCCAGTCATGCTCCAGATTTCAATCCTTTCCAAATAATCCTCAAAAGCTTCAGAAGTTGAATGAATATCTAATTGCTCCATCGCGACGCAATGTCATTATTAGGAGTATTTGAATTATAGTACGAACTAAGGATCCCAGAAATAACGCAAGTTGATCAAGAAGTACTGGATAGGCACGAACGAATTTACTGTATTTGAAATTTGAAATCAGGCATTCAACAAGCACAATGGAATCATTAGTTCATTCAAACACCACATACAATTTAACCAAGAAGTACTAGATGAGTATGAACGGACGTATTGTATTTGGAATTCGGAACCAGACAGTTATCATGAAGAAAGAAATCATTATTTTACAAGAACACCACATGAGCACAAGGAAGTCAGTCGGTACATACATGCTGGTGACAAAAGTACTAAAGAGATATTGGAAACCTATGATTCCTCGTTATATTTAGTTGCCTTGTTTAATGTACACATGCCAAATTCATATGATTGTTTACCCGTTTAAGAATACAGTATCTAATTGACCGCGTGATCCTCAATTCAGTGAATTCTATTCCGTTGGTTAACATCCACTCAGTTGTCTGAGGAGTTCAAATGCCCCATATGTGAATCATCCTTGTCTTCAATTTCCAGCGTTATTTGTATCCCGATGTAATTGCTAATGATCCTAAGTTTTCATTTCAGTCGTATCTATTCGGTTCTGTCATACTTTGATTGTTCATTACCACTTTACATGTTAGGTAACTCAAGTACTTAATTATGCATTCAGGAACACTTGTGTTCTGGTTTTTACCTATTTTACTTATCTTCTACCACTCAGTATGAACATGACGAATATAACAACGTCTAGGGTTAAAATCGTTTAATGAAATAATATTCCTTCAACTTCATAGTGAGGGACTCGTGTTCTCATAGCAACCTTGTTGAGTAATGTTCACATCAGAGTAGTAAAAGCAGGTATGTTGACTATGATCATAGTTATAGAACACATATAAACTGCGGCAAACTTGTCATTGATTTGGTGAAACCAAAATTTGAACTATTAATAAACAACTTCGCTTTTTGACAATGTTAACAACAAACAAACTGAATTATGTAAATTATTTTCAATATATCAGTCACCAGACATACAGTGTATCACATTAGAATGACTATTTGATGTGAATAAGTAATGACAATGAATATATAGATATTGTTTGTAGTAACAATTGAGCACATGTTGCTCTGTTTAGGATATTATGAACGTGTTGCAGTCTGAAGGTTTACTGCACAATTATTCACATTACATGTTCCTTCGGATTCAATCGGTATTTATAATCTATCACTTTAACCACCTAAATTATCGGAATCCTACTCAGTAGTCTAACACGTTTATTGAGAGAGTGGAACGTCCTACAATTGAACCTCAGAAGGAATATGTATATCTTAGAAGACTGATCAGCCCTAATGAGTTGATATCTGAAAAATTTCTACACCGATTCAGAAAGTTTGTTTACGTCACTGTGGTATTTGAACGAACTAATAATACCTTTGTACTTGTTGAATGCTCGATTTCGAATTCCAAATACAATACTGTTATGAACGGGGAATTAAGAAGCCCAGACAATTACGAAAGCTATTTTCTTGGGACGTTATTGCATTTCATTCAAAACCTGTAAAACACTTATATTTATTTTTGTCCCTATCTTATTCTACATAACACGAGCTTTCGTTCTATGTATCATTCACTAGCATACCCTTTTTTTTGTTCCAAAAATATTGTAATTTAAACATTATATTTTTCACTATATTTTCTACCCTAATTCCCTGTTTCAGGCATAACTGTATTTTTCCAAATTATCGTACGTCGTGGTCAAGATATTCACTTATTTATTCATGTACATTTTTGTACTAATTCGAATTCAGAGAATCCAGAGTTTAGTGTTCCAACTGTCTTGTCTTCTTTCACTTGCGTGCTTGCCAACCAATCAGGATTTAGAATAGTTCTCTCTACCCCGATCGAATTCACGCGTATTAGACTCAAGGTTAAGCCACTCAGCCTAGCGCGTCAAGGTCATAGTTTAGTCTAGGCAGATCAAGGTGAAGTCATAACAAGTATCACGGGGTAAAAGCGATTCAAGGTCATAATAAATACATTCGTTTGTGATTGTGTCTCACTTCTTAATTCAATTGCGTTATTTCTGGGACTCTTAGTTCGTGCTATAATTCAAATAATTCAAAACATTATAGTCACCTATGTCGAAAGTGAAATACCTATCTATCAATTAAGGGACGAGTATACTGCGTAGCAGTTCATTTTGTTCTACTTTACAACTGCGAAATTTAGCCATTAAGAGTAGAAGACGATTGTAATTTACTATTATTTGGTCACAGATACCTTAGAAATATCTCTCGTATTTGATAGCATCACCGGGTAAGTGATAGTGAGGTTAGACGCAACGTATCAGGGATTAATAATAAATCAGTTGATAAGATTGCAAATCTTAGGGGCAGCCAAAGCTTGAAGTCACTAACCTCTAGTCTTAGCCATGTTGGTAGATGCGAACTATTTTGTTGTGTTCCGCGTGACTATCTGTTATGACCTTGGATGTCTTGTTTTGCTACCACGCGACCTATCGACCAATCCGAATACGACTTATACGAATCTTCGCACTAGGCCAACCAATGACGTTCAACCGGTGTGGGCAGTTTAGTGTCCTTATTGGTCCTATGTCCTACGAGCCCTTCCACTTGAGTCCAGAACAAGATACCAGCTTCCGAATCAGAGCAGATCAGACCAGAATCAGAGCAGATCGTTTATTTCAGGCATACTTGGTTTATATATCAATCACACAGACCGCAACGTACCATAAAATAGGAAATAATATTTGTACACAAATAAGCCCAAAAAGTGGCTGTGAATGTGGGAGGCAGTAGTTAATAAACTGAACATAACTTAAGAACCGTAAATCGTACAATAATAAATTATAGGCCAAAATAAAGCTTGTCATAAGAGGGATATAAATATACATAGTGTAATTGTTGAGTAGTTATACAATAAGAATATTAGTCCATGAATAGTCCTCGGAAGTTACCTGTAATTTAATCTCCACTCGGATATAACACTATCGTAACCAATGGTCGGAGACTGTGTGACTTGGCTCAGAACCGATCAAAATGGCGTAGGTGTGTACACTCTCTGCCTTCACTTAAACCTTGAGATTACTTTCTGCGAACTAATTCCTTCTTCCCGCATCATATCCTTATATACAATCGTTTTTTTTATATACTACTACCAGTGAAGTAACTACTTCTATGAATTCGGTGTTCATTTTGTTGTGCTAATGAGGTGTGGCAACTTGTACCGACGCATATATGTGCCTAGTCTTACATTGTAACTGACTGATATATACATATATATATATGGATTATTGATCAATTTCGCATTAGAATGAAAAGAGCTATTCAAGTGTTTCAAATATTCATTAGTCTTTCTCTGTGATAAAAAATTAAAAACTAAAAAAGATCTCTCTTTATTTACATGTTATTATATCCTTCAATAAATGTGTATTTAGCCTTTTCCTTTTTTAACCAATCATATTCATCTTAATTCGAAATATTATAGGTTAACATGTTGTAATATTTGAAATGTCTATTTCAATTAATTATTGTCTATAATTAATTAATCAGATCAATCATTGCATAGTAGTATAATTCAATTCCATACAATTTTGTTGTTGTTGTTGTTGTTGTCGTCGTCGTCGTCGTTGTCGTTGTCCGTGTTTGTCGTTGTCGTCATCGTTATTGTCGTCGTCGTCGTTGCTTGTTTGTTTGTTATCAGTTACCCATCTCTTCTAAATATTTTTCCTAAATATGTTTTCATATTGCTTTGAACAAAATAAAAATTCTCAATTTATTCATATTTTTAATGATTATCAATTGAATAATAAAATTTTATTTTCATCATTAATTATCATTATGTTAATAACATGGAGTATATTCTATGTAATTATTCCTAATACTACTAGTAATACTACTACTAATAATAATAATGGAATAGATCCATTCAATACAAATAATTCTTTGGTAAGTTCATTTCATTATTTGATGTAGAATAATATGTTAGGACTTAATGTTTTGATTGACGATATTGATACTTCATTTCAAATATCTTGGTATGTCCAAGGGTTGGAGGGACTTAGCATTCCATCTCAAAATACTCTCACATGGCGATGTGTATACAGCCATTCATAGGGAAGTCCTACTCAATAACTTCTCGCATCATGGGTGTTGTTTACGAAACGGAGGGGGTGAAAAGCAAATGTCCGATGCTTTAACCGGGTTGGTGGGTACAGAAGGTCCACCTAGGGGAGTTGGAAAACCCTGGTTCCATACCAGTGGTGCACATATGCTCCAGTATCCTGAAGGAACAAATGGCGTATGAACCAATTGTTGGTCATTGGCTATCATAGAACTGCATCTCCTTACGACGTTCCACTGCCTTGTGGATCAGACCTTTAGGTCGAAGGCTCTGGGTGTGTTTCCCTTATGGAAATCACCTGTTTCGGTCTAGGCATCCGGGTAGTATCACAGCCCACACACAAATCAGGTGACTTATATAGCGCATAACTATTTGGTGCCTTCTTGCACTAATATTTTGTGTCCAAATAATCAATAATAATAGATTGTTTAAAAGAAACCTAATTACTGTTTTCTAGTTGTGAATTTTATTAAACTATCAATAATCACATCGAGGATATCCATTGGACCCTGTTCTGTTCTCGATAGTTTTATTTCATCTATTTCGACTTTCTAAGTAAATTATTGATTTCTGTCAACTTATTTAATGATTACGACTTTATCAGAAAGGGGTTTTTGTGGATATTATAATAATTTAATGGTTAAGTTAATGAATTAATTGAAGTTAGACCACCATGGGAAACCTAGAAGAATTGGATTGCCGTTTCATCCTGGTTTAGGACACCTCAGCAGTACGTATCAACGATCCCGCTCGCTTGATCCAAACCCAGAACATCTAGACGACTGTGTCGGCATCCAACAGTATTAATGTCTAACTTCAACCAAGCCACGAAATTACGTCACCGTCCACCATTTCGATATTTGATATTGTTTGTGTCTATTAGATTTTATTTTTCAAGATTATAAATTTCACACTTCGTTAACATGTTGTTATTCTTAACTATCAAGTAGCTTCATGAATAACTAGTCAATGCTTGAATTGATGAATATTATGTTCAGGTCTCCTTGTGAATATCATGGGTGAGTTGCAGTTACATTCATCTAATTACTACCAAATGGAGTCAAAAAGACTTGCTACATTTGACTGTATACTACGACTGAACAGTTGAATAGTGAATAAGTTTTTGTTGAAACACTAGATATGACAATTACAACTAGAATGTTTGCAAATTGGACTTTTAACCGTAATCCTCTCATCTATTTAAAACAAAATAATGATAAATTCTGTTAAATATTTCCTGGAATTCAAGTGAAAAGCCGTGACCAGTGGAGTTCAATCGCCTTTGTTGTATAGGCAGTTACACACTGAAGACAATGTTGGACGGTCGCGCAATATCGTGGATTGATTAAAGTTACACATTAACACCATTACATGCTGCTCCAACGGTCTAGGGGTTAGGCGTTCGTCCCTGAGACTGAAGGTCCTTGGTTCAAGTCCATCATGCAGGATTGTGAATGCACTGTTGAGAAGTCCCGTGTTAGGACAGAACGGCCATTCAGTGCCTCCAGGTTCTCCAAGGTGTTCTAGGTTTAATAAAATTCAACTATTAAAAACTACAAAGTGAAACGTCTATAACAATACATTTGTTTGAGGACTCTCCGTTCAAATTGTTTGCAATTAGTTTATGCACAAACGTAGTGCAAAATGTTTATTATATGAAAGGAAAACGATTGTGCTTTACTGATTACTCCTGCATATGCCTGTCATATAAACGTCTACACAACTATTATTACTGTATGACTTCAGTAAACTTATCACTTCATATTTGAGCTTTATTTCGGAAGGTTCAGAAGAACGTGACTATGAATTCTGTTTATCGAATATTTCATTAATTGTATTTACTCAACCGTAACACTGGTTTGGTACATTTTATTCTATGGAACGTTCTTCTATTAAAACATTTTCATATGAACCATATGATTTTCAATGAAAAGATATTTCAGTCTCCAAGATTATTAATTTAAGCTATAAAGCCGTATTTACAGTTTGTTTTACATGTGACAGTTTATAGTATAATAAGGGAGTATTGAGTCATGAAACAGAGTTATTAAAGGCGAAGGTAAAGGAGTTGCGTTTTCTACGTTCGACAGCGTAATTGAGAAGCTTCCAGTGTTGTTGTTTTAGACGGCAACTCCAGCGCCTACTTCACCCAGAAATGAGTGTTCCAGTTATCCGATTAATGTGATATCAGCTCGTTATTTGCTAGATGGTTGAATGTAATAACCGACGTTTTTCAATAGTAAATCTAAGTTACCTAAAAGTCATAGAGATAATCAGAAACAATTTACAGAAGAGATGTAAAAGATAATTGTCTAAATTCAGTTGATTTTGTTTTACTTGTACCTTCCATTGTTATTTAGGACTGCAATTGATCAATATCTTATTGGTATATGTGCATCATGTGCGGATTGCCTCGATATAGCCTTAAGTCCCAAACTTTTTAAGCAAATATGGAAAGTGGCTAGCAGTGGAATTCAGGACGAGCGTTCCGTTCTATGTAGGACTCGTCAGCTGGATGTAACTTCAACAAGATACTGATTAATTGCAGTCCTAAGTAACAATGGGAGGATACAAGTAAAACAACACAAAGTGAATATAATCTTCAAAATTTAATGACTTTTTCAGATTATCACTTCAATGTGTCACCATAAATTTGATTTTGATTCGTTGTTCCGATTTGAGTACTCAGAGGGGGGTAGACACTGTAGTTATTATTACAAAATGTTTTGACCAACTACTTAAATAGCTTCATCAGTGTAATTTTTTGTTTTGTTTTAGGATAATAAAATTCACATTGTGATCTTATTTGATGGTGATCGAGGTCTACAATATTTGAATAGCCTACTTAAATCTATATTTTATCATCAAAATGGAAGATTTCGATGTGATTTAAAAGCTTGTTGTCTATCAAACTTTTGTGATCGATTTATGAATGATTTCACAGGTTGAAATCATGAGTCAGTTGAAGCTAGACCACCACTGAAAACCTGGAAGCACTGGACGGCCGTTTCGTCCTAGTATGGGACTCCTCAGCAGTGCGCATCCACGAACCCGCCCCCTGCGGGATCCGAACCCAGGACCTACTGGCTTCGCGCGCGAGCACTTAACCATTAGACCACTGACCATTAACCAAGTGACTCATGATTTCAACCTGTGAAATTTACTAAAATCTCCACAAAACTCATTCTGATTATGAATGATTGTCAAACTGTTATGAACAATGTTTCAACAACATATACAACTGTATTTCATTTCTTAATAACGTCGATTTCATTAAATAGTCAGTTGTTGAATTTGATGAATACATGGAAATTACATAATATGGAATATCATTTCTACAGTTGTGGTAATCATCTGGTAAGTTTTCACATGCATTATAATTAACTGTGTTACGTCACTGTACAAACATTATGTTACATCAGTATTGATTTAATGAAAATACTCTCAGTGTTTTATTACAATGATTCCAATAATATCAGTACAGAGTTTTATGGAGATGGCACTATTTATAGTTTAAATTACAAATTGATATTAGTCGGACAACCATCAAAAAGCTAACGGGGCTCGATGACCATCTTGTCTTGGTAAAGCATTTCAGGGCCTCAACTCATGTGTCTTATCCAAGACCCCCGACCTCGCACATGGTTGCCTAACCACTAGGCCACTGAACTGGCCACCAACAGAATTAAAATCTTACTTCGGTTAATTCACGAGATTGCGCAAACCTCATTCTTTGGCTGGAGTAGGTATCTGCCTCATATCCAACTCGGTTATACTCCACTGGTTACGGTTTCTCACTAGAACTCCAGAAGTTTCCTGTTAAAGCTTCTCACTAACAATTACATGACAATCGCCACTGTGAGGTTGTGGCGAATATTGTGTCACTGGTGAGATGACAGTGGAGTTTAGTCGTGTCAGGTATGAGATAGGCACCTACCGACGACAATAGATGATGATTTCACAATATCCTAGTCTGACTAAAGTTAACTTGTACACGCTTGAACGCTCACCTAGTGCTTTAGAGGTCGAGCGTTCGCTTGCGAGATTCAAGGTTTTTGATCGGATTTCAGGTACTCTGTCGTGGATGTGCACTGCTGAAGTCCCATACTCGAATGAAACAGTCGTTCACTGCTTCCATATTTTCAATGGTTATCTAACTTAGATCGGTTCGTGATTTCAATGTTTACTAACTTGAATCTGTGTGATTCTTTGTAGACAGATATTTGGTGGATTCAATCTAGGCATCCTTCAGGCGCCAAACCATTTTTAAAATTGATGATTACAGAAATTCTTCCATCTACAATCAATAAAGTAAGTCACAGTTCTGGATGTTCTCTCAGTAAGTTTCATAATATTTTTCATCAAATTTTTCCGTATAAATTGACTACAATATTTAAGTGTTTGATTCTAATGTCGTATGAAGAAAACAAGTTTACGTCAGTGTTTAGGAAGTAAATCTTATTCTAATACCACACTAATAAGCATGTAGTCAATTTTAAGGACTACATTTTGTGAGGAAGTACGAAACGTGAACACAGATGATAATGTAATAAGAAAAAGCATAATACTAAATTATATAATGGAAATTATAGCAGTACAATGCATTGGAAGTGATCATAAGAAGAAAGCTTTTCAATACTAAATACTAAATGTGAATGAACGAGGTTAACTAACAAGAACCAAAAAAGTAGAAGGTATATGTCATGTTCCCTGGTTGTCACTGGTGTGTAACTGCGATCAATCTATGATGTGAATTACATGCTAATTCAATCATTCATCTAAATGAGAAAGTAATAACGATCGACTAATACTAAGTGTAATGCAAATACAAGTATACACTTTCTCTGTGTCTACACTACTTGATTAATCTTATGAAATATCACAGATATTTGTTTTTGGTAGTGATATAAAAGGAAAACGTTCGACAATTTTATTATAAACTAGCGTCGATAACAAAGGTATCTCAAAGTCAAAGTCAAAGTCAAAGTAGATCAAACTTGGATAAATGGACTTTGGAATAATAATAATAATAATAATAATAATAATAATAACTGAATATTATCTAGATCACGTAATAACGAGTGTTTAAATAATTAAATATTGAACAGTATGAATGGATAGGGGATATGAAAAAATTATTAATCTCATGTGATATGTCGTATCCAGGGGTGTCACGAATTTTCTCTCGATAAATATACTAGAATTATAGGTTCGGAACCCTATAGGTTATGCTATATGTGAATGACGGGATCTAACCCCATTGGAAAGTGAAGCTAAGTATACAATAGAACACTACCGTATGTCGATTAACGACTAGATACGCCAAGATAAAGCTATGTAGTGTCTTTGTCTGACCCTTTACAAACCAAACTCAGAGATGTTCACTTATATGTTCGTTTAGTTACCTAGTAGTACTGTCGATAAAGCTATCTCCACAGGAACAAATGAACCTCCTAATCATCTTGTACTCACTATCGTTACATCAAACTGAAATCTGTTTCACAACTCAAATATGATCGAAAAGTGAATAATTAAAACAGATTAACTTTACTCCTCACCACCACCATCACCACCACCACCCCCATAAACACACATCGAATACAATCATGACTGCACTCATTTGATGAATATTGATTTGTACAAATTTGTACTGATTTCCTGAAAAAAATAACAACCACACTATCATCACATATCACAGGAAAATACACAGAATAACTGAGACAACAAAAAAAACACAATAGAACTTCATATCACATGTTATAATATTAAAATCAATAGAAAATTGAGTAGATTAATGCAGTAAAATACGATTGAATTATTATTCAAAAAATGAATTCAGATTCTAATAACGATCAATAATAAGTAACTATGGATGGTGACTAGTAGTGGAATCTAGGATGTGAGATTTGGAACTATTCAACTGGATGTATCTGCATCAATAATGAAGAGAATAATTACACCGAGTTAATAATCTTGTTTCATCATTTTATCGCATCCTAACACTTCCCTATTTTTTAGCGGGTTATGTAATGAGTCAAATTAGGAATAAGATGTTTTACTGTGTAACTCTTCTATTTTCTAATGAAACACGATCGTGGATCATGTTCACTTGTGTATTACATCTCTTCTGGCGTTTATTCGATGTTGTCGATCAAGTTTATAGAGGTACGATAAACGTAACTCTATGAATCAACAGCACTCACGGTATCTTCATTTTGAAACTTCTGGTTTTTATGGGTTCGGACACTGAACATTGGATGCTGCCAATGTTCAGATGAGGTTTGTCGTGCATACTGTAATTCTTTCTCTACTGAAATCATGAACCGATCAATGTTAGACCACCACTGAAAACCTGAGAGCACTTGACAGGTGCTTCGTTTTGGTATGGGACTACAACAGTTTGAATCGTCGACCCTACATGAGTGAATTGAATACAGGAATTTAGGTCTTGAGCAAACGTTTGACCACTGAGCCAAGATCCAGAGGTGCTGGAGTCTCATACCAAAGAGAAGCAGCCGTCCATTTCCCCCCAGTTTATCGTTGATGGGTTCATGGTTTCAGTGAACATGAACAATCTCTACAACCCGACACTGATAATCCTTTTTCTAAATTTGATCTTTGTCACAAGCAGCTAATAATCTGTTTCAAAGATTTATTTTCTTTAACTTAAAGGCATGCATCTGTAAAACGCGTTTTAGCAAAATATCTTCTATCATTAGATTTCGTGAAAATACTCTTAACTACAAGCAGTCGATGTGAATATTCTTTGAATTGAGTATTCAAATTAATCTAGAAGTCAACCTTCGGTTATGTCGATCCACTGAAAGTTTTACACACTGCAACTTAGGCGGCCCAAAGTAAATGTTTCATATAACTGAGATAAACCATGTCCTTCAAACGCTTTTACTACTTATCTACTAACGATGGTGTGGCAAATGGCACCAGTCTTCTGAGTTTGAAGCGAAGCCGAAGATATCAAGATGCTTTTTAAACTGTACAACATTCAGGGAACTCACAAAATATTGAACAATACTTTGCTTTAGTATGACTGATGAAAGAGCAGGAGTAGACCTAAACTTTTGTCACATATCACCACATAACAAAGTAATATCTGAAAAAGTATAAATCTGAAGGGTAATTTATTTGCCGAAACCTCAAAACATTTTATCTTCCTAGCTGGATGAACACACGAAACATTAAAAACAGTATTATTAGGTGATGACTATAATTTCTTTTCACTTTAATGTAAAGCATAATAAAACCTACAAGAACCCACCTTTGTAACGTAACTGTTTACATTTATTGCATTTATTTGTTTTGTATGGATATCTTTTGGCAAAATGCCAACTAATGCAGAAGCAATAAACCGCTGACTGCCTTTTTTAACAAACGGATAGTACTATCCAATTTTTGTCGTCCACATGGTAAAGATACTTATGAACTTGTATTCTCTCTTCCTTTTGTATTGTGTATTACATCCAAAGCTTTGACACTTCGTCATCACATATTGTAAGGTCAGACATACATCATATTTCATACTTGTAGGATACGAGTACGGAATTCAAAGTCAGATGTTGACAGAAATAATAATAAAACATTGAATTGATCATGGGTTTTTGATCTCAGATTAAAATATTGGGTTGTGCGATTCACATTACCAGCATAAGTGCTATAATCATCATTAGATTCGTCGAAAGTCTTTAAGAAACTGTATAGAAAGTTGGAAGACGACGATTGTTCACCAATAACCTCTCGATGTATAATATCTATTTATCGAAACTAATATCTGTAGATAATTATGGCAAAATAAGTGGTGTATTGTTAGTGTGTTCACATATTTTCAATTTCCTCAAACCATTGTCGGAATCAGGTGATTCGTTTTTGAACAGATCATCGTTTCTACTATAGCTGGCGTCCAAAGTGATTCCAATTCAATAGTAAAAGTAAAGTCATCATCTTGGTTCAAAACTGTTTCAACGTGATACAAAGATTTACTCACTAATAACTGAGAAAACTAAGCATTGACTACTTTGGCTAACTTCAAACTTAGCTACAGTCTGATATTTCTTAACCCAAGGTTGGAAATTGACAGATCAATAGTAGTTTAGCCGAAGTTGACGTCGTGTCGTTATTCGTGTCCATTGGAACGTGTGATTGGTTACGATTAATGACACTCGGCTATAAACAGAATAACGTACACAGGATGGAGAAATTATAATCAAAATTCTGATTGGTGAATCCAAGAAACTGCATCGAATCACGACGCAATCGTAACATACCGCATTTATATTGTCATCTTTACTTAGTGTTATAACTACCCTCGAAGATTTAAGAGTGGAAATTTTTATGGAATTCGATATCTACGATTAAATGTTTAGTCAGGTACCATCTGAAGTTTTTAACCTTCAATCAATATTTAGCATGGTTACATTAGGCTCCATTCATTTCAACTTCATATAGTCAAATGATAACTGGAAGATGAGTACACAAACCAGTACTTAATATTGACTAGATTAAAACGATGATATGTTACGGGAGTATATCATGAATGGGTAATTTGTTTCTATACTCTTGTACCTTTCCCTTTATAGGTAATTGTACTAGACATTGATATATTACTTAATACAGATATTATTGAATTATAGAATCATTTTGATTATTTTAAAGAAACTCAGGTTTGTTTCTAATAATTGTTCATGTTATGATTGATTATATGTTGATATTCGATGTAAAACAAACCCAAACCATTTTGTAATTGATCACACATCGTACTATGATATCAAAGTGCAGTTGTTTTTTTTCAAATGCTTAACAACAATTGAAGTGTATTAGAAGATTGATCAGAATTGAGTCTTTTTTTATTTATCTTAACACATAGATATCGGTACAATGAGGCACCAAAACATATGCGCCACACAAATCTCATTTGATATGTGTGGGGATGTGATACTGCCCGGGTGCCCAAACCGAAGCAGGTGGTTTTCTTAGGAAGGCACACCCCGAGCCTCCGACCTAAAAGCCTGATCCATAGGGTAGTGAAGCAACGTAAGGAGATGCAGTCCCATGGTAGCCGGTGACCGACGACTGGTCCATACGCCATTTGTTCCTTCAAGATACTGGAGCCCATGTGCACCATTGGTTTGGAATCAGGGTTTTCCAACTCCCCTAGGTGGATTCTCCATGTCTACCAACCCGGTTAAATCACCGGAGATTTGCTTTTTGTCCTCTCAATTTCGTAAACAACAGTAATGCCGCGAGAAGGCAATGAGTAGGACTTTCCTGGCAGTGGCTAAATACGCGTGGCTATGTGAGAGCGTTTCAAGAGGGAGAGCGGACTCTCCCCACTCTCAGCTGTAACAGGGCATTTGGGGGCTGAATTGAATCTACATTCTACTTGGCTTACACGATAAATACAAAAAAGTATTTAACTGAGTGTTGAGTACATAGTTCCCATTGGACTGTAAAGTCACGACAAACCAAACACTATTATTATTATTATTATTATCACAATTGAATGAATATGAATGGAATGATTTCATTATGAATTATTCGAAGATCCAACAGTATGAATTGTGAATACTCAGATTGTCTTCAATGAAGCCTTTAAATGAGACAGTCATTTATGATATCAGTTTTTAAATCTGACTAATTGCATCATGAATAGGCTTTACTTAGTGAACTCTTAAGTGAAGAGAAGTAAGAGAAGTGCACGAAAGCCTCATTTGCAAAAGTCAACAAAACAACTGAGATATTTTTCGGGTTCTTGTTTATTCAGCGAAGAATGTGTTTTCAAACAGATATATACTTGTAACAATATACGTCAAGATATGTGACAATCAATAGTTGTGTTGAAATTAATGTGATAGACAGTGTCAAGATGAGAACAGCTCAGTGATCTAGAAGTTATTATTATTAGCTTTATTCATTCTACATTCTACATTCTTCATTAATTTCACAGTTGATTTCAAATTGAGACTAAACTTTCAACTTCAGCTAGACAATGTTTTGTGTGTATCAAGTTTACTGAAAGATATTTTCTGATGATCGTTTTAAGTTTATACTTCTGACGACTTACAAATCTTCATGTCTTTGTATTTTTCAAAGAGCATAGGTATTGGATTAGAACAAAATCCACATTTTCAAGAAGTTATGACCAAATTAGAAAGCAATTGGAAAGTAAGTTTAAACATTTTGATACATCATTACATTTGCAACGATTTACACTTTGTGCTTTTTAAGAACAATTTCACGGAGACTATAATTTATGGACGAACTGTGGGCGACTCTGAATTGATCTAGAGACAGCTCACCTACTTGTTTAATGTGGTTGGCGTTGTTTTAGCAAGAATTTTTCTACGGGATGGGGTTTCTGACCTCATCCCCAATCCTCCTCTTTTACGAGGACTCGGGAACAGCATTAACTCTAGAAGAGCTGCAGGCCGAGTTAGCTCACCTACTTAAAGTGCCCAAATGAGGTCATAAATTAGTGTGAGGAGTTACGATTAGGATGTCGAGTTAGAATTTCGGCTTACGAATGAAAATGAGGATTTTCATCACGAACTGCCACCAGCAATAATGCTAAAATGTTATTTAACTGTATGGATGAATTGAATTCGCGCGAACATCCAAGACATGCTATCCTCAATTTCATTGGTTCGCCGATAAATTATATTCTCGCACTACCTGCTTTTTATCAAGCAATAATCGTTTAAAGCTAAATAATTCTCCCTTATTTATATCAGATTACAGTCATGGATGTAGATGATTGATTTGAGAACTTGTGAAAACCTTGTTTGTTTTGTAGTGACGTTTGAATTGTGTCCATCAAGTCGCAATGTACTTACTAACCTATTAAACTTTGATTGACAAAAACATCCTGGAAACGAGTTTTGTGTAATTCAGTACTTGTAAACTGGAAGGTATATGCAGAATCTTGAGGAATTATGATTATCTCAGTGAGATGCGTAGTCACCTCCTAGTTTAGATTATTAAAGGACTGTTATAATACATAATCAAACGTTCTAAATAGCTTTTATACTGATTGCCGTTAGGCCAATGCCATAGCTGAATACCTAGAATATCAACTTCTGTGCAATCCACTTTACTTATTCTGTGCAAAGTATGGTGGATCATATGCATAATGTTTATTTTAGGGTTACGGATATAATAACGGTGTTCTGTTACTTCATCTGTCTAAATTACGATCAACCAATTGGAATAATCTATGGTTAAGTATAACTATAAGAGCTATTAAACGTCAAGGTTACTTAATCACTGGTGAACAGGTAGGTTCAAAATTCTTACATATTAATCGTAACTACTTTTAATGACTGTCAATACCTATATGAAGATACCAATTTGCAAATTTCTACCAAACACGCGTTTCTAAGGTACACAAAATCTTAATGACACTATTCAAATGAATACTGATCCGCCAAACGAAAAGAAATTGAATAATACTCTACGAACTACCTAGTTCCATAAGTGTGACTACTGAGAAGCAAATTCATTCACTATTAAACAGTAGCACATAGTTACAATCTCCACTAGTTTACTAGGTGGAGAAACTTATATCCACAAAGCGAATTACCAGAGTACTGATGTCACTTCATAGCTCAACCATTTATTAAAAATGAATGGGGGGAGAGCAATATCGTCAAGTTATTACACTTGTCATGGAAAGTGTACAACGTCACTCAGCCGGATATTCTATTTGAATGCTTGCGTCTTCCTATAATGACGGGAAGTGGTTTATTGATTACATACTATATTCACGCTCATAACACAATCAGATATCGTTTCGACTTCCCTCACATCGTGATGTGGAACACAGTTTATGACCATCATTTTGGAATTACATCAGGATTGATGGTCCTTGAATAATTACACACTTAAAACAATAACTGAGTTTTTTAGCCAAAGAGCTTTTAACTTAGCAAACGAAAGAACTGGACCTCCACTCTCAAGAACCATAATTTAAATAGATCTACAGGACACACTGATCGGAGACCTATATACTCTACAGTATACACAAGAATAAATACTGTATCGTGGCTTATAAGTTATCACTTACATAAATGTACGTGGACAATTGTGGAGACACATTCGAGTGGAAAAATGTCAAAATCTTGGTAGGAGGGAATAATGAGAACGCTAGCGAATTTGTAGGAGCTTAGCAATCAACAAACACGTTAACATCGATGCAGTTTATTAACCAACCAGAAAAATAATGGAGAAACATATGATCAAAAGTCAGACCAAGGAAAGAGACTATCCACGACTCAATCATTCAGTTCAGATAAACGAAACTCCATAAAAATCATCCATTAGAGTATTAAGTATTCTATACCATCTCTGAATATCATGTGTATACTAACAAGTCAACTGTAATTTATTGATAGAAATAGACATATTAATAGTTAGTTATAGAAGTCAGGGTTCAAATATAAGAAAGCATAAAAGTACCATAAATCTATTGCTGAATGAACAACATTGAGATTTCATCATATTATGAAAACGAGAGGGCATAACATATTCATTACATTGGCACCCGAACGCCTTGGTACGACCGAAAGTGGTGAGAGTCAGCTCTCCCTTTCGAAATACTCAAACATATTCATGTGCATACCACCACTGACAGGGAAGTCCTACTCACTGCCTTCTCTCACCAGGGATGTTGTTTACGAAACTGAGAGGATGAAAAGAGAATGTCCGTTGGTTTAACCGGGTTGGTGGATAAAAAGGATCCACCTAGGATAGTTGGGAAACCATAATTTCATACCAGCGGTGCACATGGGCTGCAGGATCCTGAGTGAACAAATGGCGTATGAACTACTTGTTGGTCAATGGCTACCATAAGACTGCATCTTTTGAAGTTATTCTACTGCCTTGTGGATCAGACCTTTAGGTCAAAGGTTCGGGGTATGGCCCCCTAAGAAAGCTACCTGCCCCGGTATGGGCACCCGGATAGTATCCCAGCCCCCACATAAATCAACAGACTTGTATGGCGCATATGTACTTGGTGACCCTTCTTACCAATATTTATTTGTTCAAATAAAATAATAAGTTCATTACATTGACAAGAAATAAAATTTGAATGATAATTGGAATAGAGAATTATGTCCATTCCCCCTCTCAGTCCATCATTTATAGAATGTACAACTGTACTAACACCAGCTTATTTCAAACATCGTCACTTATTTATTCGTTTCCTTATCCACTTTTTAGGATATTTTAAACTTAATATTATTTGAATTCAAATACATTTTATATGAGATTCCATGTGAATGGAATATTCAATTAAGTGCAGGAAGTGATGTACAACGATGTCCTGTAAGTTGGTTAACTTATGCAGAATTGAAAAAGCGTAATTATACAACAATTGTTAAACAACCAAAACTTATTCATATTAATCATCATATAAAACCAGATTATATAAAAGCGAAATATATACCAACTGAGTACATTGATCAATCAGATATCATTCTTAAACGTAAGTTAATATGTAATGAAATATGATGAAACTAACAACGTACAACTCTCATGACTTCATATTATAATTAATAGATAAATTTTAATTATGCATGTTGTGCCAGTTACATGAGACGTACAATTAAACAGGAGATCCGAACTATAATGTTTGAACCTCACAACGTATGTTCTCCTAACAGTGACGTTTACAACTAAAATTGATCAGTCTCCCACTGACAGATATGCATCCTGTGAGGATTATGTTGATATCGCCTTAATTTACATGCATACTAAACAGAGATGAATAGTGGCTAGCACCGGAATCCAGGGGGCGATTTTCGTCGAATTTCGAACTCATCAGCAAGATATGCCTGTATCCCAGATTTGATGTTCACTTCTATATTCGAACCCACCACCTTTCGCTACAAACGTCATCGCGATTTCTACTTATCTACTGAGTGGAGCTAGCAATCAGCACGTGGATTAGTGTTAAGTTTAATTCATTTTGTATTGGTTATTTGAATTTTCCCATTGACTATATGGCCAATAGAGGTTTCATCTTGATAAGTTCCAAATAGGACTATTTGTTAGATACTCATGTTTTAATCGTCTAAATCAACTATGTGTATACTTTAAAACACTCAAGCACAATATTATGAAGCATTAGTTTCACTTATCATGCTATCAATGACTATAATTACATAATCATGTTGATTCTCTACTGAATTGTAATTTTATTTCTAGAGTGGTAACTATATGATAAATTCGTGTCAGTTTACCGTAAATATACTCAATTACATGAATCATGTTTCCAATAGATTCAATTGAAGAACCAATCAATTTGATGTTGTTCTTTCAGTCATGTAGTTGATAGGCTATTCTTTGTCTTCAATCAATAGAGTCGATTATCTTTTATTTTCTTATTTATATCAATACACTTGAAATAAATTTGGTTAATGATAACAAGGTGATATTCTAAGACTATTTCTATCGAATTGTGTGTATCTACTAAGTTGGTGAAATATAGTTGTTGAATGGGATGACTATGGACTATGACCAGGATAAATTGAGATATGAAATAGCATGTGGATTGATCATCATATACTACTTTAATGTTAATTAAGTTATGATAATCTTATATTAATAGTAAATAGTAATGATGTCGATACATAAAAGTATTCGTCTTGTTTATTATAGTCATGTGGTTCTCACTTGTCAGCATATATTGCTTTGTCGGTGTATGTAAAGCTTTAGTGTAGTGTATTATTCATTCCTATGTTTACACTGACAACATGTGGTGCGACCGAAGTGAAATATGTTTAACACCATTATTATATATAGTAGTCGGAAAAGTATGATAAGAAATGAAGGTTGTGTAATGGTCCAACGTTTCATCTCTTCATGTTCACGGGATTCAGGAAGGCCTGGTTAATCTAATGCTGAAATCACCAAAATTTCAACTTCAAAGAACTTCTGTTCATATGTATATACCTTTATAACGCTTCTCATTCATCAAACGTTTAAAATGGTACTCTTAAAAATCGTCTTACATACCATTATATTCAGACGACTGACATAATATAAATGACAACATATATTTGATCACCTTGTAGATGTATGCAATACCGATGTAATTTCCACCTGGTTTCTATAGATTATAACTGGAAACGTATATTGAACGATTCTTTACATTTTATTCAAGTTTGTAATAACAGTATTCCAAAAAACAAAAGTAAGTACGCTGAATATCATAGCCATAATCACAATTCGATTGAGATTATGAATCGATTGATGCCAGACCACCATTGGAAACCAGGAAACACTAGACGGCCGTTTCGTCCTACTGCGGGACTCCTCAGCAGTGTGCATTCACGGCCATGCCCGCGAAATTCGAAGCCAGGGCCTTCAGTCTCGCGCGCGAATGCCTAACCACTAGACCACTGAGCTTTCTGGCATCCGATGGTGTTGATGTCTAATCTCAACCAATCCACGAGATTGCGCGACCATCTTCCGTTGTACTGAAGTAGATAAATATCTCTACCCGACATGAATTAGCTCCACTAGTCACGGCTTCTCACTAGAACTCCAAAAATTCCCTCATGAAGCTTGTCACTAGTGAGCACATGGTAATTATCAGTATAGGGTTGTGAAGATTGTTAAGTTTTTGATTGAGATCATAAACCGATAATCATGATTTGGTTTTGTAAAATTACATTGAAAAAGCTGACCTTATCGATAAGAAACTATTTCCATTAATTTCATGGATAGATTCGTAAGGTAATAGTACTTTGACTTATGTGTACCCACAAACTATACAAGATAATGCAACATTTCAGAACGACGTTTTAAATTTTATGCGAACATCAATTGTTGACAAATACAAATAGACAATACGTGAAGACCTAAATGCAATGATGAATTTTATTTCACCCTCTATCATTTATTTCATCATCAAATAGACATGCACCACATAAATCAATGGATTTGTGTGAGAGCCGGGATACTGCCCGTGTGCACAGTTCGAAACAGGTAGTTTTCTTAGGGAGCCTCATTCGAACCTTCGATCTTAAGGTCTGATCCATAAGGCAGTGGTGAAACGTCAGAAGATGCAGTCACATGGCAGCCGGTGACCAATGATTGGTTTATAAGCCATTTGTTCCTTCAAGATCCTGGTGTCCATGTGAACTCTTGGTGTGGAATCATGGTTTTCCAGCTCCTCTAGGTGGACTCGGTGACCAACAACCCGGTTAAAGCGTCAGATATTGGATTTTTGTCATCTCAATGTCGTAACCAATATCCCCGTCGTGAGAAGGCAGTGAGTAGGACTTCTCCAGAAGTGGTTGTATGCAAGTAGCCATCTGAGAGTATTTTGAGAGGAAGAGCTGACTCTCCCCACACTCGGCCGTACCAGGGCATTTAGGCATATATAAATATATACAAACTCAGGAGATAAATGTATCTGTATTCATCACAGCCGTATTATTAGTGATATTGTAGTGAACAAGAACACAAGTGGGAACAATCAAATGTTTTTGGACACAAAAATACAAGATGCATCAGTAAAATCTGAGAACTATGCAGTAAATACTTCATTTGCAAAATATCAGTCAACCGTCTGAGAATTCATAGCTCTTTTGATTTCACACTAACCATTCTCTGTCCTCATTCTCTTTTTCTTCAATCTTCTTAACGTTCTGCCTCCAGACATTTCACTTTCGATTGATGATACATACTACTTATATCTGTCGACATCATTAGCACACATCATAACGAAGAAATACCAAAACATGAAAAAGTTATCACAGTCAAAACAGTCATTTCTTTTTTTCTTACCAATGACTAATCAATAAATAGGCATACAGTCAAATAATAAAGTTTACACGGATACACACCCAACATCACTTAAGATAATATTCCGTTTATAGCCGAGTGTCATGAATCAAGACCAATCATACGTTGCAACGGACATGATTAAACATAACGCGAGCCTAACTTAATCTAAACGCCCATTGATCTGTCGATTTCTAGCCTTGAGTCAGGAAATGTTGAACTGTATCCAACTTTCTAGCTTTATATTTCGACAATTCAGCATTTACCTTAAACAATTATTAGCTTATCGGACATCAAGGGACCTCAAATACGAAATTGTACCCTGCATATTATCAGGTTATAATTAGTATAGAATTAATATGTAGTTAAGTAGCAAGAATGAAAGATGGTAGTAAAATGTTAAACGATAGAATTACCTTAATACAATTAACAATTGATCATATAATAAACATAAAAATAATAATCCGTAAACTAGTCCTATGTGTTGCACTTTCTATAGTAGTCACTCTACTACAACACTTCAGGAAAACATACCGAAATGGGTAACTATTTCCCATACTGTCGAATCAAGAATTGGAGAGCATAAGTAGTAGTTTTCTAGAATTATCTTTGATGTTTCTAGAAAGCAGTGACTAGTCAAAGCAACCTACGTGACATCTGGAGATATTTTAAAGAGTGTTTGTACCACTTTAGACAAGTTTAATATTCATTATGAAGAACTAACTGATTGAGTCTTATGTAATTGAGCATGGAATATGCAATATCATCCATCAGTAGTAAACGTCTTTGGATAACTCTCATAAGTGAATAATGTAAAGCCTACAAACAGTATTTACGCCTGTTATTCAGATTTACCAATTGTTTTACTGACAACCTGTTCAGTTTGCTTGAGACTGATGAAAGTGTTAACGCTAATTAACCCATCAACCATTGAACATACTTGCCGAAAATGGATGTCATAGAACGAACCTCAGTGATCTGAGTGGATTGAAAGTCATGATCTGACACGTTGTTATTGAACTATAATCTTAAACTAAAAAGTGTAGTAATGCTGTGGTGTGTGCTACTCATATTGATATAAGTAGTATATTATGCGAGTCAGGAATGAAATGTCTGGCAGCAGAAGATGATGGAAGATCAAAAAAGCAAGAGCGAGAATGGAATGCAATTCGTATGAAAATGTAGCAACAATGAAGTTTGAGGCATTTTGAGACAATTGGTGGACATTTTGCAAATTAACGATTCAATATATAGTTCTCAGATTTTATTGAGATGCTCTGTAATTGTACGTTAAATTTATTCGATTGTCCTCACATGTTTTCTGTTCAGTACAACAATAGTTGGCTCGACGATCACACTAGGGCAATCATTTCACATGGTTTTTTTATAGGATAAAGAAGGCTATTTGTCGTGAATTGAAGCCACCTATAAGTGCTTACAATGAATCCCAGGGAAATGGGATCATACACAAGTGAACATGATCCACGATCGTGTTTCATTAGAAAATAGAAGAGTTACACAGTAAAACATCTTATTCCTAATTTGACTCATTACATAACCCGCTAAAAAATAGGGAAGTGTTAGGATGCGATAAAATGATGAAACAAGATTATTAACTCGGTGTAATTATTCTCTTCATTATTGATGCAGATACATCCAGTTGAATAGTTCCAAATCTCACATCCTAGATTCCACTACTAGTCACCATCCATAGTTACTTATTATTGATCGTTATTAGAATCTGAATTCATTTTTTGAATAATAATTCAATCGTATTTTACTGCATTAATCTACTCAATTTTCTATTGATTTTAATATTATAACATGTGATATGAAGTTCTATTGTGTTTTTTTTGTTGTCTCAGTTATTCTGTGTATTTTCCTGTGATATGTGATGATAGTGTGGTTGTTATTTTTTTCAGGAAATCAGTACAAATTTGTACAAATCAATATTCATCAAATGAGTGCAGTCATGATTGTATTCGATGTGTGTTTATGGGGGTGGTGGTGGTGATGGTGGTGGTGAGGAGTAAAGTTAATCTGTTTTAATTATTCACTTTTCGATCATATTTGAGTTGTGAAACAGATTTCAGTTTGATGTAACGATAGTGAGTACAAGATGATTAGGAGGTTCATTTGTTCCTGTGGAGATAACTTTATCGACAGTACTACTAGGTAACTTAATGAACATATAAGTGAACATCTCTGAGTTTGTAAGCAAAGATGGATAGTGGCTAGCAGTGGAATCCAGGACGCGCGTTTCCTCCTGTTTGAGACTCGTCAGCTGGATGTACCTGCATCTGAGTTGATGTTCACTCTGGGACTCGAACTCAGTACCGTTCGCTTCAAACGCCATCGCGTTATCCACTTAGTTACTGAGTCCTGATAGCCACTTGCTTGTGCAATGGGTTGAAGTTTAATTCACTTGATATTGTTTTACTTGAATCTTCCCATTGATGTTTTTGGACTGAAATTGATCAGTCTCTTATTGGCATATGTGCATACTGTGCGTATGCCTCGATATTGCCTTAATTTACATCCAGCTGACGAGTCTCAAACAGGAGGAAACGCGCGTCCTGGATTCCACTGCTAGCCACTATCCATCTTTGCTTATAATGCTTGCAAATTAAGGCAATATCGAGGCATACGCACAGTATGAACATATGCCAATAAGAGACTGATCAATTTCAGTCCAAAAACATCAATGGGAAGATTCAAGTAAAACAATATCAAGTGAATCTCTGAGTTTGGTTTGTAAAGGGTCAGACAAAGACACTACATAGCTTTATCTTGGCGTATCTAGTCGTTAATCGACATACGGTAGTGTTCTATTGTATACTTAGCTTCACTTTCCAATGGGGTTAGATCCCGTCATTCACATATAGCATAACCTATAGGGTTCCGAACCTATAATTCTAGTATATTTATCGAGAGAAAATTCGTGACACCCCTGGATACGACATATCACATGAGATTAATAATTTTTCATATCCCCTATCCATTCATACTGTTCAATATTTAATTATTTAAACACTCGTTATTACGTGATCTAGATAATATTCAGTTATTATTATTATTATTATTATTATTATTATTATTATTATTCCAAAGTCCATTTATCCAAGTTTGATCTACTTTGACTTTGACTTTGACTTTGAGATACCTTTGCTATCGATGCTAGTTTATAAAAAATTGTCGGGCGTTTTCATTTTATATCACTGTCAACAACAAATATCTTTAATATATCATAAGAATAATCAAACGGAAGAAGTCTGTGCTTGTATTTGTACTACGCTTAGTATTAGTCGATCGTTATTACTTTCTCATTTAGATGAATGATTGAATTAGCATGTAATTCACATCATAGATTGATCGCAGTTACACACCAGTGACAACCAGGGAACATGACATATACCTACTACTTTTTTGGTTCTTGTTATTTGGGTTCGTTTGTGGTGGTCGGTATTCGATATAATCCTTAAACTTCGTAAACAGTTCGTCTTTATAACCGTTCTATATAACGTCCCAACGGTATATTAATCAGAAGGCAAATACGAAGTGTTGATTACGTTTATTACGAGACCACACACATATATCCAAATGTACAGATGCGTTAAACAAGCATAGAAGAGTTGTGCCGAAAGGCAAGCAACCGAGCGGGAGCCAGAGCAAGAGCGAGACGAGAGCGTGTGGTGAGTGAGTGAGTGAGTGAGTGAGTGAGTGAGTGAGTGAGTGAGTGAGTGAGTGAGTGAGTGAGTGAGTGAGTGAGTGAGTGAGTGAGTGAGTGAGTGAGTGAGTGAGTGAGTGAGTGAGTGAGTGAGTGAGTGAGTGAGTGAGTGAGTGAGTGAGTGAGTGAGTGAGTGAGTGAGTGAGTGAGTGAGTGAGTGGTGGTGAGTGAGTGAGTGAGTGAGTGAGTGAGTGGTGAGTGAGTGAGTGAGTGAGTGAGTGAGTGAGTGAGTGAGTGAGTGAGTGAGTGAGTGAGTGAGTGGGGTGAGTGAGTGAGTGAGTGAGTGAGTGAGTGAGTGAGTGAGTGAGTGAGTGAGTGAGTGAGTGAGTGAGTGAGTGAGTGAGTGAGTGAGTGAGTGAGTGAGTGAGTGAGTGAGTGAGTGAGTGAGTGAGTGAGTGAGTGAGTGAGTGAGTGAGTGAGTGAGTGAGTGAGTGAGTGAGTGAGTGAGATTAGCAGAGTGAATAAATGCGTAGGCCGTAAGCAATATTCAAGCATACGTATTTCATACAAGCACAAAATAATAAGGGTACAATAAGTTGTTATATTGCGGATAACTTTGTCCGCTAAATGAGTTAGCAAAAGGGCTTAACTGCGTTAGATGAGACTAAACTCATTTGCACGTGAGTCGCTATACGTTTATTCACATTCAATTAGAGAACGCAACTTCATTGGAATGTTCAATTAGCTTTAGTAACTCTGTTCCATAACGCAATACTCCCTTATTATACTATGAATTGTCACATATAAAATAAACTGTAAATATGGCTGTATAGCTTATGTTATTGTCATTGTATACAAACATATTTTTTCACTGGAACGCCCAAAAGGTTTTATTTTGTTATTTAGCAAAATATGGAAAACAATGTAGTGTGAAGATCAAAAGTTTAAACCATATACTTTTCAATTAATAGGCTACAAAGTTTGCATTATTTTTTTCTGGTTAGCGTTTTTTCAGTGAGTTAGTTTTCTACGGGATGGGGTCGATAATCTCATGCCCAACCCTCCTCCTTTACCCGGGCTTGAAACAGGCAGTAACTCTGGAAGAGCTACAGGCGGAGTAGGTACAAGTATTTATAAATGGTTGTCTTCGTATGATACTCAACATCCATTGGCCGGATACCATCAGCAACAGCCTTCTCTGGGAGAGAACAGACCAGCTTCCAGCTGAAGAAGAAGAAATTAGGAAAAGACGATGGAAATGGATAGGACATACATTACGCAAATCGTCAAACTGCATCACGAAGCAAGCTCTAACTTGGAATCCTGGAGGGAAACGGAAAAGAGGAAGGCCAAAGAACACATTACGTCGAGAAATAGAAGCAGATATGATTAGGATGAATAGGAAATGGAAGGAGCTGGAAAGGATTGCCCAGAACAGGGTTGGATGGAGAATGCTGGTGTGCGGCCTATGCTCCTTAGCGAGGAGTAACAGGCGTAAGTAAGGCTACAAAGTTAAAACTACATACTACTTACTTAAATTTCAGTAGATACATAATAGCCTTTAGTCATTATTCGTTAAATACAGTTATATATACTTCATAAGTGGGATGATCTAATGCAGAGACTGATAGCTGCTGTTTACTTACTAGTGATCCCAACCGTGGAAGAGATATACAGATGATATTTTTTATTTTCATTAAAGAGTTCGAATTAGGGATTGATGATTGTATAGAACAAACTTCAAGTGTTTTTTTGCCATTTCGATATTAACTAATAACACTTGCATTGAATTTTTCGACATACCTCTTAAGTTGGATTTATGATGTAGACAGTTCCTATTTCATCTCACAATAAGCCAAAAATACTTCAATATGACGTGATTCACGGAAAGTATGAAGTTAACTAACCATGAACATCCAGCAAATGGTTAGCCGATACATTTGTTTAAGATTTCTTTTACCCGTCACACCAAATCTGTGTCTATTTGTGATTATCAGGAGTATTTGAATTATTATACAAATTAGGAATCCCAGAAATAATGCAAATTAACTAAGTATATGAGCACGAACGAATGTACTGTATTTGAAATTCGAAATCAAATATTCATCGAGTACAAAGGAATCATTACTTCATACAAGCACTACATGCGTCACAGCTGAAATTGGAATCCAAGTTTCTGTAGTTGATTGTAAGTCTTCTGCTCAAGTTCATTCTGCGTATTGGATATAGACCCTGTATCATCTAGAATGTATTGATCAGTATTAGAATTAACAACCGAAATTGGAACAGACTCACCTAGTTCCCGTAATTGTATTTGACCAACATGTCGGTTGTGTATACTTAAGTCATTGATATCTAGAATTCTCACCATAGATTTTTCGACACTCCTCACCACGATTCCCGTGGTTGGTCGGAGATCATTCCCATGATAATATGTAACTTTGGCAGACTCCAAACATCTCATATTCGAACGGAAAATTCTTCTTTTTAATAGCTTCGATGGCGTCTCTTTCGTTACAGAATGTTTAGCATTTCTATATTGCAGTAGAAACGTATCTACTGCTCTCTCCAGTTCATTAAGTGTTGAAGCAGCAATAGAATCAATAGTAGTTTTCAATGTCCTGACAAAATTTTCTGCTTGACCATTAGAACAAGGGTACATTGGACAGATTTCTATACCTTATGCTATTCAACCGTGCAGTGACTGCATCCGCAGCAAAATAAGAGCCATCATCAGTCACTAACACCATCAGAGTCCCACTTTGAAAAAGAATCAGTGACTACAAGTGCATAGTATTTGCCAATAGTCTGCATGAACCCTCTGCCAGGCCTGAGACTATACTAGCCATGGAGTTCACATCAAAGGTAGACTTTTCAACTCGTGATGTTCCCCTCAATTGTTTACTGTACGACATATTTCTGCATTTATCTCTGGCCACCAACATGTGAGCGTCAGAATGTAAGCTAGACGCACCTTAGTTGATTTTCGAAGATTTTCACATACGTTCTCGGACAATCTGGTCACCTGAGATTAAGTATCTTAATTTAAAATCATTCATTTCAATGAGTTCTCTAAATCGCTTCATAATAGTACTTATTTCTGTTATTGGTTATCTTTACAAGAATATCGTCAACCAAAAACTGAAATTATGGAAAATCTATTGTAGCAGCACCTGAATAATGAATTATCAAGGACTTTGCGATACCTTGTACCGCTTTCGCTTAAGAGGCTTCCGTTTCTAGTAACATTGGATCGCCGACAGATATCCGGCTGGCGAAGCAAGTGCAGCATTCTTATATTTGAAGAACAAAACAACTGTCAACCAATATCAAAGTTTTACTGTATGAAGCTGAAGCTTGGAGAACTAATTTAACTATCATCAAAAATGTATAAGTATTTATAAACAGTTGTATATGCAATATACTCAATGTCTGCTGATCAGATACCATCAGTAACAGCCTACTGTGGGACAGGACAAACCAGCTTTCATTTAAGGAGGAAATTAGGAAACGATGTTGGAAGTAAAGTGGATATACATTACGGAAATCACTAATTTACATCACGAGGCAAGTGCGAACTTGGAATCCTGAAAGAAAAGAGAAATGAGGAAGGCTAAAGAATACGCTACGTCGAGAACTGGAAGCAGATATGTATAGTATGAACAGCAACTGGAAGAAACTGTAAAGGATTAAAGAAGATAGAATTGGATGGAAAATTCCGGTGGTCGGCCTATGCTCTTCGATGAGGGGTAAGTAAGTAAGTCAGTGCAAAGCGATCTGTCAAAATGTTCATTCGGAAAATAAACTAGAATCGACTTAGCTTCAATCAAGTTTTCAAAAATGTACTCATTCGTATTATGATTTTTGTTTATTCGTTTAACGAACATTTTCACTGAAAATGAGATGAGGTTGGTTGTTACATGAACATGAATTTATTTATTCATTGATTAGGATACTTTTCAACATTAATCTGTATATTTCCGAAAGCTCTGTTTTAGTCTTCTATAATTATAACAATTTCTACCAGCTTGAAATCCGGTTCACTCATTGTTTCGTTGTTAATAAATGCTATTTTAATTTGTATAAATAAACTTTAAGATCTTCAAATCAATTCTCATCTTAAATTCGGAATAGTTACCGTAGCAACATAATTGTAACGCGGTAGAATTACTAGTTGATCGCAAAAATTACTGTTTGTGACACTATTCTGTAGTTTAAGTGTATGGTCTATAAATTTCTGGTCGTTCTTTCACACCATATTACAAAATATTTGTGCTCTCCCTACATTCAAATATATCACTATGCATATGACTAGATAGTTATACTTTAATGAAGACCTGTCTTAATTAAAAAATTCATATGTTAATGAACTTAGTTTAACCAAACATGGTTGTACGAATTGTTACTAATGAAAGTAGCCAATACACAGATAAAAAGATTCAGTGCTTGATATCTCAGGTCATGAATGGAGAGCACTAATTTCTTCAAAACAAATAATCGGAATTATTATGATAATGGATTTCGGAATGGCTTGAGACTGGTAACTTCTTCAATTCAAAGTGTGAAATCTCGGAACACTTATTTGGATGTTCCGTTTCTTCAAAAACAATCATCTGCTGTCATTTACGGAATGAATTATATTTCTTCATGTATAAACACTGTGGTCCGTGATGTTACGAGAAGTTTCTTAATTGAGGCCTTCACGCCTAATCTTCACCTAAACACTTTTATTTAGTATTTGATACTTTTACTACTTTGACATTATTCAGTAGACAGTTGAATTGGTAGGAATTTCAAGTGGTATGCTGTCGCGCATTCATTGTATTTATCATCATAATTACTCTCTTTCATTCCCTGTCGCAGTTGTTCTTTGTTGTTGTGCAGCCGTTTGGTCTTTGTATAAACGCGACGGTTCCCATATTTATTTCCTCATGATGAGACACAACTATTAGCTGTCTTACGCACTATAGCATGTCACAGTTATTCTTTAAGTTATTATTAGAGAAAGCCCTATCTCTTTCAGACTTACAGACGCACAAAGAACAAAGGATACCTCATAGGTTAATGTTTACATATAATCTATATGTATAATTCAATAAAATCTGTTGTAACATTCTCATGATTAATTTGGATAACGGTTAATCCCTGTCAATCCCTTTTTTCCGACAAACAATGTTATCGACACATTAACAATTCGTTCATTTATTTGTATTGTAAGAATCGTTATCATAAATACTTAAACGTGTATATTTGAACGCTTGGTGCCGCCTACGTATATCGCTCTCTCACTCAAATCATGATCTCGTAAATCTAGCTCGATGTATTGTTCTCCTTCTCTCATATATATGTGATTGTATTATAACATGAAAGTTGGCTTTGATTCGCTGTTATTTTATTTGGTATTACTATAAAGTTGCCTCCATATTCGCTCGCAATGATTCTTCGGCCTATTTCGCTTCAAATCCGTCTGATCTGGTTGTAATTCTCTGATGCGCGCGATCACCTGATAAGTTGTAGTGGCTGCATCATATCGCATTCCCAATTCAGTCATGTTGAGTTCCGTAATACCAGTTATCAGGCTGTAAGTTTAACGAAACTACACGCAATATAAAAAACTAACCCTCACACCAATCGCTATTTTGTGAACTTCCCTTCCACGTGTATCTCATTTGCGTAATTAGACACTTTGTTTCATTCAATAATGTATTTATCAGTAAAGATGGATCAATTCTCCCAATCCACGTAAAGCACTTCTTCATGGGTACTGCATATTTCCAGATGACATGTACCATTGCAGTTTTGAGAGTAAATAGTAAACGTCCTCATTCAAAATGTAAACAATTTTCTACTGGTTGTATTATTATTCTAAACAAGATTTGGATTTATGACAGCACATTCTCCCTCCAGTTATCCATTTAGTTGAATTGACATTAATGGTAGAATTAGTAATGAACCCAGAATATAGATTGCACCATCTCGGGTCGTGCTGTAAATAGGAAGAAATTCAAAATAAGTCTTAAATTGACGAATCTATTAGTTGAAATGTAACATTTGAGTCACTACTACTGCAAATTCCACACTGAATATTTAGCTGAAATGCTCAGTGATTTCGAACTAAAATGGTTTCTTGTCTTTTACAATTAACAAGTCGACTGAGAGTTGAATGATTCTTGGAAATGTTGAAGAGTTAGAAATGAGATATGAGCTAAGAAGGTGAGTGATTTCAGAAAACTGCTTCATCTTATTTCACCACAAGGTGAATTATGTTGGATACAAAACGAAAATAAGAATCATTAATATAAACAGATGACCACGTGTATCAGTCGATCACCAACTACAGCTTCATTCAATTCTGTCACTTAACTTTATCAATTGTCAACCATCCAGTCTAAATATGAGATGATCAGAGTTATAAACTAGATGATATTTCTTCTGAAAATGAAGGTGAGTTTCCGAATTCACACAGAAAGATGGTGTACATCTATATTCGAAATGAATGGTATTACTGAGAGTTTAGTAAGACTTTATTGTGCATACAGATTGATTGAGGATGGCAATACATCATTATTGATTGTTATGTGAATGAATGTCCTTGAATTTAGGTCCACCACTATGCAAATTTGGACTAATGCTAATACTATAATTCTCTCTCATATTTACATGTTTAATTAGAATGTAAAACGCATCTGAAACTTACAATTTCATATGTATATAGGTTACACTGAGGATAATATCGGCATTCAGTTAAGCAGTCTGATTTCGTTTCAACCGTTTCCAACCAGTAGTCTTCTGCCAGCGATAGCTTTGATAGTCCCAATATGCATATCCATTGTGAGTAGTTGCAATGCATATTTGTATTACATTCCGGACACTCCTCACATAAGGATAACAATGTAAAGTTATGTGCCACATTTGATTGTGTATTAAAGCAATCGAGAAGACAAACTGAAATGTATGCAGTGATAATGAACGAATGTTCAATCATTTGATGTAACATGATAGGCATATGAAATAAAGTATTGTTCGACAATAATAATCACTTGCTCATAACTACTACTACTGCTGATGCTTCTGTTGCTGATGTTGCTGTTTATATAGTGGAGATGAATCAATTGATTGGTGGAATTTTCAATATCCAAAAACTGACCAGTTGGTTAACTGCTCATAGTGAACTTCTGACCAGTTGGATAAATGCAAACTTTACCATACTAAAGAGGATTAGGAAAAACGTATGACAATCGTTCGTGTTTTGTAAGGAATAATATTTGACAACTTTTAATTTTGAAAGCTACACATGTAAAATACATATAGGCGATCAATTTCATTATGTGATTCGATGAAATATAACATGATACACTCTTCAAATGGAACAATGAGTTCGACATTAATCACTGTATTTCACTTGGAAGTCTTATTCTTAACACAAGCATTTGATTAATTCACGTTGACCAATGTAGTGAATAAGTCGTATGCATGTATGTGCAGTAGTCTCTTACCAAGAGAAATTGAACATTATGCTTCTGATTAGTCAAATTCATTTGACTTGATGTTGGTGGTATTTCTTCTGCATGTTAGTATGCAGCTGAATGAATAGAACCCTGATTTATGTTGACAATATTTGAACTAAATTATCCATGTGATTGAATTTAATGCATATGAAGCTAAGTCATCAGTTAGCTTCACAACATAACATATTGTTATTCTACTTGGATGTTGTGTATTACTGTATACTACTTATTCGTTTTCAGTAGGCGGTTTCATTTCTCAGAAATTCCTTAACCATAGCGAAAGATAGTGGGTTCGCTTACAGGGATGAGCATGAAATATGGTATGCATCTACACCCTGTGGACGAGTCCCAAATAGAACGAAACGCGCTCTCGGGATTCCGTTGCTACTCACTACGCATCATTGCTTAGAATGCTTGTGAAGTAGGGCAGTATCGGGGCAATCAACGCACGATGTATATATACTAATAAGTGACTGATAAATTACTGTACTAAATAACAATGGGAAAATTTAGAGAAACAATACCAAACCAATTTAATATATTGTTATTCTCCGTTTTCATTTGAACATTGTATATCAATCAAATGTTGACACACATATTATGGCCTGTTGTAATCAGTATGTATCTGACATAAGAAGCACTGTTTACTGAATATACATGAACTTGTCTAAAGTTCTCTAAGGTTGCTGATACATCAGTCCAATTTGCTGACATTGTAATGAGATTAAGCAGTTAACATGGTTTCTGTATTGTGTATAATTGCGCAAAGATTCTGTATGCAAATGATGTTCAATGAAACTCAGGACATTCCGTTGTCAGAATTCCCAACGTAAACAAGACATCATTCAACAAATTCAAAACGTATTACGCTTTAAATAGAGATTCGCAGTGCAACCTCTCTTCATGTATGTGTATTTCTAATTCGTAGGTACATACACAGATCACTTTCATCAGTGTTCATAGTAAACTTTAAAGTGTACTTTTACAAAACAAATAGTTTTATTTCGTAAACAACAAGCAAAACATGAAGTTCAACGATCAGATCATTATCCTGTTACTACCAGTGTTACCATTCTCTACCCAAAATACATGTGAATGTTTACATTACCATTCATTCAGCTATGATGAACATGTGCAAATGGAATAAACATGAGAAAGTAACAAACAGGATAATAAAACGCATTCACCTTTTGTATATGATAACAAAACAATATTGTTTCACAACTGGACGAGGTGTTTTCCAATGAGCATGTGGATGAGTATGGGAAAGAGAATGAGGATGAGTACGAGACTGACAAATAAACATTGAATGATAGTGTGAATAAGATAAATTGATGTGATAGAATACTTGTGTGAAACAGAAATGTGATGGAAACAAATATCCAGTATACGAAATATTTGTTTATTTGGTGTGTGTGTGTGTGTGTGGTAGGGTAGGTGGATATTAGTAAGTGTTTGCAAAAGATCGTCCATTAGACGACAACAATAACAATCCAAATAATAATAATAAAAAGAAGAATAAACAGTAAAGTTCAAGTTGAAAACGATGTTGGAAAATAGTTGACTTGTGAACAGGGTTTTAATTTAGATGGATTCATTACACAATCGTTTAAGTCTTGTTGCGGCATGAAACGGAGAAGCTGATTGAGAATGAACGATTTCTTTGCTTGTTGAATCGATAATGTAAATCAGTTGATTTTATCAGTGGTATTTTAAGATTCTGTAACCAGTAAGGTTGCATTGACAGTCTAAATGTTATCAGATAATCCCATAAGATCAAACGCAATGGAATACTGATGTTTCGCACATATATATACTCATCATTAATGGTAGAATTAGTAATGAACCCAGAATATAGATTGCACCATCTCGGGTCGTGCTGTAAATAGGAAGAAATTCAAAATAAGTCTTAAATTGACGAATCTATTAGTTGAAATGTAACATTTGAGTCACTACTACTGCAAATTCCACACTGAATATTTAGCTGAAATGCTCAGTGATTTCGAACTAAAATGGTTTCTTGTCTTTTACAATTAACAAGTCGACTGAGAGTTGAATGATTCTTGGAAATGTTGAAGAGTTAGAAATGAGATATGAGCTAAGAAGGTGAGTGATTTCAGAAAACTGCTTCATCTTATTTCACCACAAGGTGAATTATGTTGGATACAAAACGAAAATAAGAATCATTAATATAAACAGATGACCACGTGTATCAGTCGATCACCAACTACAGCTTCATTCAATTCTGTCACTTAACTTTATCAATTGTCAACCATCCAGTCTAAATATGAGATGATCAGAGTTATAAACTAGATGATATTTCTTCTGAAAATGAAGGTGAGTTTCCGAATTCACACAGAAAGATGGTGTACATCTATATTCGAAATGAATGGTATTACTGAGAGTTTAGTAAGACTTTATTGTGCATACAGATTGATTGAGGATGGCAATACATCATTATTGATTGTTATGTGAATGAATGTCCTTGAATTTAGGTCCACCACTATGCAAATTTGGACTAATGCTAATACTATAATTCTCTCTCATATTTACATGTTTAATTAGAATGTAAAACGCATCTGAAACTTACAATTTCATATGTATATAGGTTACACTGAGGATAATATCGGCATTCAGTTAAGCAGTCTGATTTCGTTTCAACCGTTTCCAACCAGTAGTCTTCTGCCAGCGATAGCTTTGATAGTCCCAATATGCATATCCATTGTGAGTAGTTGCAATGCATATTTGTATTACATTCCGGACACTCCTCACATAAGGATAACAATGTAAAGTTATGTGCCACATTTGATTGTGTATTAAAGCAATCGAGAAGACAAACTGAAATGTATGCAGTGATAATGAACGAATGTTCAATCATTTGATGTAACATGATAGGCATATGAAATGAAGTATTGTTCGACAATAATAATCACTTGCTCATAAGATAATATTGAATAAAGCCATTAATAATAATAATAATAATAATAATAATAATAACAACTACTACTACTACTGCTGCTTCTGTTGCTGTTTATATAGTGGAGATGAATCAATTGATTGGTGGAATTTTCAATATCCACAAACTGACCAGTTGGTTAACTGCTCATAGTGAATTTCTGACCAGTTGGATAAATGCAATCTTTACCATACTACACTCAATCAATCTTTGAAATTATGTACGAATATTGAATGAAGTTGATTGAATGACAGCTTTCAATTTATATTGTTTGTAATGAAGTTTGTAATGCATTCAGACTTTCAGTCATTAAATCTAACGAATAATATTTTATCCATCACCATATTTCCTTAGACATTCACATGTGTTCTCAAATTTGGTAAATCATTCTTCAGTCAGTTAGCAACAACACAGAACTTCGTACGTACGTACATCAGATTGAGTTGTCATACCGAATTAACACATAGATACAGTTGTCGATTCTAATCACATAGTGGTCGAGGTAGTAAAAGTATAAGCAGTAATTGGAAACATTAGGGTTTGAACATGTTATTGAAGGAGTATAATCCAGAGAAATATATTTGGAAAGCAAAAATAAAGGGACATGAAGAATTGAGAAGACAAGAATTTCGGAGAACACAAAGAGTGGATGCACCTGCGCCATTGCAAACAATGTTGAGTCATGTCGTTCAAGGTTTCCAACCATCTGTTGCTATCGTCTCATGTATCCTAACCACGTAGTCTACACCTACCAACATGACTCAATCCACTTGTCAGTGACTTTATGGATTCGTTCCATGTGTTGTTCTGGTTGCTCCTAGTTAAATATTTGAGGTGAACCAGTATGCGTTAAGTATGCGTCTAAGCTGATGAGTATATATATGTGCGAAACATCAGTATTCCATTGCGTTTGATCTTATGGGATTATCTGATAACATTTAGACTGTCAATGCAACCTTACTGGTTACAGAATCTTAAAATACCACTGATAAAATCAACTGATTTACATTATCGATTCAACAAGCAAAGAAATCGTTCATTCTCAATCAGCTTCTCCGTTTCATGCCGCAACAAGACTTAAACGATTGTGTAATGAATCCATCTAAATTAAAACCCTGTTCACAAGTCAACTATTTTCCAACATCGTTTTCAACTTGAACTTTACTGTTTATTCTTCTTTTTATTATTATTATTTGGATTGTTATTGTTGTCGTCTAATGGACGATCTTTTGCAAACACTTACTAATATCCACCTACCCTACCACACACACACACACACACCAAATAAACAAATATTTCGTATACTGGATATTTGTTTCCATCACATTTCTGTTTCACACAAGTATTCTATCACATCAATTTATCTTATTCACACTATCATTCAATGTTTATTTGTCAGTCTCGTACTCATCCTCATTCTCTTTCCCATACTCATCCACATGCTCATTGGAAAACACCTCGTCCAGTTGTGAAACAATATTGTTTTGTTATCATATACAAAAGGTGAATGCGTTTTATTATCCTGTTTGTTACTTTCTCATGTTTATTCCATTTGCACATGTTCATCATAGCTGAATGAATGGTAATGTAAACATTCACATGTATTTTGGGTAGAGAATGGTAACACTGGTAGTAACAGGATAATGATCTGATCGTTGAACTTCATGTTTTGCTTGTTGTTTACGAAATAAAACTATTTGTTTTGTAAAAGTACACTTTAAAGTTTACTATGAACACTGATGAAAGTGATCTGTGTATGTACCTACGAATTAGAAATACACATACATGAAGAGAGGTTGCACTGCGAATCTCTATTTAAAGCGTAATACGTTTTGAATTTGTTGAATGATGTCTTGTTTACGTTGGGAATTCTGACAACGGAATGTCCTGAGTTTCATTGAACATCATTTGCATACAGAATCTTTGCGCAATTATACACAATACAGAAACCATGTTAACTGCTTAATCTCATTACAATGTCAGCAAATTGGACTGATGTATCAGCAACCTTAGAGAACTTTAGACAAGTTCATGTATATTCAGTAAACAGTGCTTCTTATGTCAGATACATACTGATTACAACAGGCCATAATATGTGTGTCAACATTTGATTGATATACAATGTTCAAATGAAAACGGAGAATAACAATATATTAAATTGGTTTGGTATTGTTTCTCTAAATTTTCCCATTGTTATTTAGTACAGTAATTTATCAGTCACTTATTAGTATATATACATCGTGCGTTGATTGCCCCGATATTGCCCTACTTCACAAGCATTCTAAGCAATGATGCGTAGTGAGTAGCAACGGAATCCCGAGAGCGCGTTTCGTTCTATTTGGGACTCGTCCACAGGGTGTAGATGCATACCATATTTCATGCTCATCCCTGTAAGCGAACCCACTATCTTTCGCTATGGTTAAGGAATTTCTGAGAAATGAAACCGCCTACTGAAAACGAATAAGTAGTATAGAGTAATACACAACATCCAAGTAGAATAACAATATGTTATGTTGTGAAGCTAACTGATGACTTAGCTTCATATGCATTAAATTCAATCACATGGATAATTTAGTTCAAATATTGTCAACATAAATCAGGGTTCTATTCATTCAGCTGCATACTAACATGCAGAAGAAATACCACCAACATCAAGTCAAATGAATTTGACTAATCAGAAGCATAATGTTCAATTTCTCTTCGTACGAGACTACTGCACATACATGCATACGACTTATTCACTACATTGGTCAACGTGAATTAATCAAATGCTTGTGTTAAGAATAAGACTTCCAAGTGAAATACAGTGATTAATGTCGAATTCATTGTTCCATTTGAAGAGTGTATCATGTTATACTTCATCGAATCACATAATGAAATTGATCGCCTATATGTATTTTACATGTGTAGCTTTCATAATTAAAAGTTGTCAAATATTATTCCTTACAAAACACGAACGATTGTCATACGTTTTTCCTAATCCTCTTTAGTATGGTAAAGTTTGCATTTATCCAACTGGTCAGAAATTCACTATGAGCAGTTAACCAACTGGTCAGTTTGTGGATATTGAAAATTCCACCAATCAATTGATTCATCTCCACTATATAAACAGCAACATCAGCAACAGAAGCATCAGCAGTAGTAGTAGTTATGGGCAAGTGATTATTATTGTCGAACAATACTTCATTTCATATGCCTATCATGTTACATCAAATGATTGAACATTCGTTCATTATCACTGCATACATTTCAGTTTGTCTTCTCGATTGCTTTAATACACAATCAAATGTGGCACATAACTTTACATTGTTATCCTTATGTGAGGAGTGTCCGGAATGTAATACAAATATGCATTGCAACTACTCACAATGGATATGCATATTGGGACTATCAAAGCTATCGCTGGCAGAAGACTACTGGTTGGAAACGGTTGAAACGAAATCAGACTGCTTAACTGAATGCCGATATTATCCTCAGTGTAACCTATATACATATGAAATTGTAAGTTTCAGATGCGTTTTACATTCTAATTAAACATGTAAATATGAGAGAGAATTATAGTATTAGCATTAGTCCAAATTTGCATAGTGGTGGACCTAAATTCAAGGACATTCATTCACATAACAATCAATAATGATGTATTGCCATCCTCAATCAATCTGTATGCACAATAAAGTCTTACTAAACTCTCAGTAATACCATTCATTTCGAATATAGATGTACACCATCTTTCTGTGTGAATTCGGAAACTCACCTTCATTTTCAGAAGAAATATCATCTAGTTTATAACTCTGATCATCTCATATTTAGACTGGATGGTTGACAATTGATAAAGTTAAGTGACAGAATTGAATGAAGCTGTAGTTGGTGATCGACTGATACACGTGGTCATCTGTTTATATTAATGATTCTTATTTTCGTTTTGTATCCAACATAATTCACCTTGTGGTGAAATAAGATGAAGCAGTTTTCTGAAACCACTCACCTTCTTAGCTCATATCTCATTTCTAACTCTTCAACATTTCCAAGAATCATTCAACTCTCAGTCGACTTGTTAATTGTAAAAGACAAGAAACCATTTTAGTTCGAAATCACTGAGCATTTCAGCTAAATATTCAGTGTGGAATTTGCAGTAGTAGTGACTCAAATGTTACATTTCAACTAATAGATTCGTCAATTTAAGACTTATTTTGAATTTCTTCCTATTTACAGCACGACCCGAGATGGTGCAATCTATATTCTGGGTTCATTACTAATTCTACCATTAATGTCAATTCAACTAAATGGATAACTGGAGGGAGAATGTGCTGTCATAAATCCAAATCTTGTTTAGAATAATAATACAACCAGTAGAAAATTGTTTACATTTTGAATGAGGACGTTTACTATTTACTCTCAAAACTGCAATGGTACATGTCATCTGGAAATATGCAGTACCCATGAAGAAGTGCTTTACGTGGATTGGGAGAATTGATCCATCTTTACTGATAAATACATTATTGAATGAAACAAAGTGTCTAATTACGCAAATGAGATACACGTGGAAGGGAAGTTCACAAAATAGCGATTGGTGTGAGGGTTAGTTTTTATATTGCGTGTAGTTTCGTTAAACTTACAGCCTGATAACTGGTATTACGGAACTCAACATGACTGAATTGGGAATGCGATATGATGCAGCCACTACAACTTATCAGGTGATCGCGCGCATCAGAGAATTACAACCAGATCAGACGGATTTGAAGCGAAATAGGCCGAAGAATCATTGCGAGCGAATATGGAGGCAACTTTATAGTAATACCAAATAAAATAACAGCGAATCAAAGCCAACTTTCATGTTATAATACAATCACATATATATGAGAGAAGGAGAACAATACATCGAGCTAGATTTACGAGATCATGATTTGAGTGAGAGAGCGATATACGTAGGCGGCACCAAGCGTTCAAATATACACGTTTAAGTATTTATGATAACGATTCTTACAATACAAATAAATGAACGAATTGTTAATGTGTCGATAACATTGTTTGTCGGAAAAAAGGGATTGACAGGGATTAACCGTTATCCAAATTAATCATGAGAATGTTACAACAGATTTTATTGAATTATACATATAGATTATATGTAAACATTAACCTATGAGGTATCCTTTGTTCTTTGTGCGTCTGTAAGTCTGAAAGAGATAGGGCTTTCTCTAATAATAACTTAAAGAATAACTGTGACATGCTATAGTGCGTAAGACAGCTAATAGTTGTGTCTCATCATGAGGAAATAAATATGGGAACCGTCGCGTTTATACAAAGACCAAACGGCTGCACAACAACAAAGAACAACTGCGACAGGGAATGAAAGAGAGTAATTATGATGATAAATACAATGAATGCGCGACAGCATACCACTTGAAATTCCTACCAATTCAACTGTCTACTGAATATTAATAAAGTAGTAGAACTACCAAACGCTAAATGAAAGTGTTTAGGTGAAGAGAAATGATTTACACAACGTAATCAAATTCCAATATACACTGTGTGTGTGTAAATTATCAATAGGAATATCAGTCATTACGAGAACTCGGTAGATGAAGGTTAGATGTGGAGACATCAATTAAGAAACTTTTCGTAACATCATGGATCAGAGTGTTCATTCCGTAAATGACAGCAGATGATTGTTTTTGAAGAAACGGAACATCCAAATAGGTGTTCCAGGATTTCACGCTTTGAATTGAAGAAGTTACCAGTCTCAAGTCATTCCGAAATCCATTATCATAATAATTCCGATTATTTGTTTTAAAGAAGTCAGTGCATTCCATACATGACTTGAGATATGAAGCAATAAATCGTTTGATTTGTGTATTGATTACTTGATCACAGCTCACGTAGAACGAGTGTTCATTTGTCCTTGGAACCTCATATTCACTTTACAAGTATCGACTGAGTATTTTAGTAGTGATAAGCTGGGTCGATTGCATCTGCTTAACATTATATTTAGATTTGTATTTATGAAAATCACATGTCATATGTTCATCAAGTTACATGAACCGCAGACTTTGAAGACACCAGTTAGAAACGTTTGTGAAATGTTAGTACAGTGTACATTCTGTATGTGAGCTTGAAATAATACCAGACAGTTATAAGCACAAATTGGTAAGAATCTAATCACAAATAGATTGCATACATCTACTTGTTACGAGCTTTTATATATAAGAATAAAAGGACAACTAGACCGGAAACGTGTATATGTCTGATCAGATGGTTCGAAATGCATTGCTCTAATATATCACAATGTTCTGACAATCTTCATCTACTCATTACATTATCCAAATCCATATAATCTCATTTGAGTTCTGTGGTTTCAAAATTGTCACTGGTGCACATACGTGTGTTATTTTCATACCATTTGAATAGCTAGTCGATCTTTATAGGCTATGACGTAATTCCATAGATCTGGTCTTTACTATTACCTAACAACATATATGTGTTATTTTAAAAATACGAATATGAAGAACAGAACAAAGTTTTATTAGTTACTGATCAGTAACCATGTGAACATAAAAGTCATATTATAAAAAAGAATTTTAAAAAATCATCAAAACATTAAAAAAGAACTCCAAAAAAATACCTGATCACAGAAATAAAAGTGAAATGAATTCTCTCATTAAAATTATTACTAGTCATATATGAATAACAAAATCAATAGTAGGCAATTTGATCATTCTTGTAAGCTAATAAATGATCAACTTTTCTTATTATTAGTCATTCAATGGTGATGTAATATGTCCAAGAAATATTGGTAGACAATTATTCCAAACAATTGAAATAAAGAATGGATGATCAACACGAAATTCGGGTACAGGTTTGTGAGGTCTCAGAGATGTGCAGTATACCATTTGTGTCGCTGTAGCTGCAGCCGCCACTGCACCTTTTCATCCACCTATATATGTATTGGGAATAAAAGAATAAATAAGCAGAGACAAACAATGAAAGATACTATTTGTATACTGTCTCGAATAATTCAAAATACACAAAATAATATTACTTAGTTTTTTATTTATTTATTTAAATACACAAACATTGGTAAAAGGATGCACCAAATAGATATGAGCAACATAAATCATTTAATTTCTGTCAGGGTTGGGATACTGCTCAGGTGCCCATATCGAAGCAAGTAGGTGATGACCAACAATACGTTCATACGGCATTTGTTTCCTTAGGTTCTTGGAACCCATGTGCACCATTGGTTTGGAATCAGGGTTTTCCAACTCCCTAGTTGGACTCACCGTGTTCAACAATTCAGTAAACAACACCCCCGCCGCCAAAAGGTAGTGATGTGATGTAAAAATTATTCTAATATTCTTTTTATAACAAAATTACTGTAATCTCAGTCACCTTGTATTCTATTTCCATATTTTAATCCCGTTGTTTGGATATAATTGTATCTCACGAGAGTTGTGATCACGTTAGTCATTTATTTATTTACCTATTTTGAGTTCGGTTCGTCAAATGAGGAATAAATATGGTAATTTCCAACTCGATCGTTTACTCTCTCCGCTTGCCAACCTATCAGATCATAGCTTAGTGATGGGAAAGATTTCTTCCTTCAACGCTGTCCAGTCATGAATCAGACCTATGTATTATAAATCTCAGGGTAGTACTAAATACTCTAAAATAGGTCGAGACAACCCTCTTCCCACATATCATGCAGACTAAAGGATAGGTAGATAAGAGAAATAGTGCCGTATATGTGACCTCTATACTGACGCCCAATTTCTGTCAAACTGTTCGTTCTAATCTTGACTAATATTCGTATATCAGAATTATTGCTTATTTGGTACGTCTTTAATGAAAGCTCAAAAACAAAATACTCGACCTTGTTTTAATGATAGCCACATCAACACAAATTCTGTTGGCAACTGAATATACTCGGTGGTAAACCTATGGTATTCTGAAAGTACATCAAATTGAGATGAGTGTTATTGTATCAATCCATTAATTAGAGAGAATTTTCCATCAAGAAAATCAATGACAACATTTTATAACAGGGATTCAGATAGGAAAGACTGAAAATTTTGACAAAAGTCTACAGTTAAGCACTTGAGGTAATCAGAAATTTTGTATCCAGGTAAACATACAAATTCTCTCTGTAATGCTGTCATTTCTATGACGAAAGTGGTATACACCAACCTAGATCAAGCTTTTTATCATTCGTATGTTAATATTGACATGAAGTGAATTAGTAAGCATACTACTTAATGGATGTAGGGCAAGATCAGTCCTAGCTCACGTTGAAATATGACTTTGAGCAGACAACCATTGACTCGGAAAGATGTGCAATATTGTGTATGAACACAGTGAACCAAATATTGATGTTATCTGTTGTTTTACGAAACAACAAGTTAAATTTTATTCAATCGATTTCTTCGAAAACTCTAGTGACTTGTGCACAATTTGTGCATAACACACAAATTTTTCTCATTTTCGTAACTATTCAGTAGTGTTGAATATAAAAAGAAATGCAAATATGTACGTTTGTATTTATAACCAAATGATGTGCTATAAATTGCATTTGATTTCAGTGAACATTTGTCAATCAACACGAGATTCAAGAAATTATGCAACTATGAAAATGTATTACTAATAGCCAGAACTGATAACATAATTGTATATTACATATTCAACTACATTTACAAATAGCCAATGAATATTAAAAAACCGGAACAATCGTACCTCCTCAAAACTGGTACATAATTAACTGAGATCAAAACAATTCCCAAAAATGTGTTTTCTACATGTATCTAATTGACTTACTTCAAAAACAGCTTTATGCATCACATCTGATATACACATCCTATCTGAGTCAGAAACATTTGAAAAATCAGCTGATAAAGAACAGAATGCATCGTTTATTCCCAATTTCCGCAGATGATCTTTCAGTTTTATTGCAGAACCTTCTCTTAATCTAAATTTAGGCAAATACAAACGCATTTTTGTATTTTGAAAACTCGTGGAAAGTATTGAAGAAATTCCACCATGTTTATACATTGAATCCAGTAAATCGGGCAATCCGTCATTTGCATCTGGAAGAATGATCAATAACGTAAACCTGGGTAACGAAGTGTTTGAAAAAGAAGGGATACTAAAGTAATATCAAGGAATAATTAGACAAAAACGGATACATTCAATAATCTCAATATAAAAACATAGTGCATTCGTACTACCACACCCAGTTTCACCTACAGTTTTCAAAGTGCATCAGATAGTTATCTTTCATAAACTGAACCAACTTTGGTTAAGCTAACATTATTTGGAGTTGTTTCCAGTGGTAGATTTATTAAGTATTTATTCACTGTATCGCAGAGTCAAATATATCTCATTATACATTTTCAGTAATAAAATACTATATATAATCCCTGCATAAAATCTGTACCCTTCATTTTGGTCTAAGAATTTACATTTCAATTGGATCGCACTTAATCTTGACCTTACAGCTTAAAAATCACTGAAATGTGTGTAAAATAGTTTGTGGTTGAAAGTCGAAACGACGTTAAAACACTTTACTAGTTGAACAGATATGAATAAAAAATGTTTTGATTAGTGTTTAGAATACCGACATACAAGTATGGCAGCATAATAACATACATTAAAATAAGTACGGCGGTGGTTACAAGTAATAAACAACAAACCCTGGACATAGGTTTCGTGCTATTTGACAGCTGTTAGCAAGGTGTACCTGTATACTTGAGGGAACTGATCACTACTCATTGGTCAATCAATTGTAAATGCATAATAATTATAAATTTAGTCTATTAGTTCGAGCCCTTCACTAAATGAAGAGACGATAAAAGCAGCACACCTTCTAGCAACTAGTAGATTACACGTTCAAACCTCAATTTTAAGTGTTGAATAAATTGATACATATTGTGGAGAACTCAAAATGCTACAATTATGAGTGATTTTCTATCAGTGTTTGTTATTTAGCTTACTACTGAAAATTATTACATTAGTTTTCTAAAAGCACATCACAAAGCAGTAAAATACAAAACAATCCTTTAAATATTATTACTCACTTAGGGTCTTTAAATGGTATCTTCGCAGCACGTGACCTCAAGTGGGGTAAACTGACCATATCGAAATATGATTCGTTATACATCAACTTCACAATCATTTTTGATCCATTCAATTCATAAAACTCGCTAGTATGTGAGTTATCCTCAGGAAAACACATATTCCACAAACCTAAATAACAACACCGGTTAAGATTTTTCAACTGATATCAGGTAGACAAATATAAAGTGGATGCAGTTAAAATGAAATTTATAATTATTCACAGTTAGATTCATGTATCCTTTTACCTTTGAAGTATGTAGTAGCTGTCACTACAGCAGACGTGTCCTTTGTTAAAGAACTGGGTGAAAGCAGTTCTTGAATTTGTCCTTTAGTTTGTTTACTAACCCACTGGTTTATCCGGTTTCGAGAACCTTCTATGTCAGTCTCAAATGCCACCTTTGCGCAAAAAATAGTAACAAATAGCAAGAAATTACATGTTCTGTTGGAGCATCGTAGTATGTCTTCAGATTAGTTTTGAACTGTTCCTTGATTCTCACATTTTGTGCAACGAACAATCTATTAGCAAGGATTATATTAACACCTTCACTAGGTTTCGAACAATCATTTAGAAGTTGAGCAATCTCATGATGAACTTGATCATGTTCTAAACAGTCAGACAATTGCATTGCCTTTATCATCTCGGCTTTCGTATTGTTCCCACTGCCTGAAAGAACCATTCCGAGGGCAGTATAGATATTGAACGGCGAGAGAAAAACATTTTTCCATTGACCTAAACACATTCGTAGGAGCATTGTAGCAGAACGAACTCACCATGAGTTTCATTTAATATTTGTTCGTAAAACTTGTCAGTGAAGTTCGTAAGTGACTTTAATGCCTCCATCTTGTAGGAAGTAGAAGTACATCAGAACAATGACTACAATAAAATATTCGCAGTGCAAAACGTCAAAGAAACAGAGCAACAATCTAATATCAAGAACTTCAACCTGAGAATGCGGTTGGTTAAAATTCCACTAATGCAGCTATCCTCTTACGAGGCTTACAAGTCAGTCAGTACAATATTTAATTTCATATGGTGACATGGACGATCTTTAGTCAACCGACTATCATTAGAAAAAACCACTGTGAAGAAAGTTGTGTAACATATTGGTAATAATGATTCGCACCACTTTCGAATCAATGGAATGCCTATATACAAAATTATAAATTATAACAGCCCAGATGACCTTAATAAAAAAAGCCAACTGTGAAACAAACTCAAGTTTTCCATCTACGTTAGTTACAATGTAAACCTATTCCTGACCCAATTAAAGGCACATTCTACTCATGATAACCGATTTATATCATAGTAAACCTTTAGAAATAAAGCCAGATTATATGCTAAAAATGAAACGAATACGTTGGAACGAGTTCAAGAGATAGATATTGAGAAAGTAAAATCGCATTGCCACCTTACCAATAGGAAACATATATCCTAATCGTCCACGTTTTATTGAAGTTTCGGTGGTGACCGTATATCAATTTACCGTATACTGAAAGACCATGACATTACCATGTTTCGTTAAACGGCGGCCATCTACTTTAGGCTGAACGTCTAAAATGTGGTTGTTGTCTACCTTTGGCCCAAATATATGACGAATAGTCTACTGTTCACCTAAATTGACACCGAACGGCAAATGACTATACCAGTGATCTACGTTGCATCAATAGCAGTCAACACTGAAGTTAATTGTAATGAAATTCCGCCAACTTTGATTGAACACAGTAGCTGCAGCAATGAAAGACTTCTGTGTGATGATGGTATATGTAACAAGTTCAGTTAATTTCCTCAAAAATCTGATATTTTTAACATTAACTGCAGTTGTCGTGTGGCTTTTTATAGAAATAAAGGCGAACATGGGAGACATTTGTGGACTGGCAAAATGTATGTTGAAAATTTGAGCGAAGGTAGATAATCCGGAGCATTTAGGCGAAAAGTAGACAGTTCAGCAACATTTAAAACACAAAGCAACGTAAATGTTAAGATCCACATTACTTCTCACTGACAGGCGACAAAACAGATATTAGGGCACCTTTCCCCATTATTTCCACTCTAAAGAGTGCATGGGAAATGGTCTAAAGACCATGTGGTTCCATTTGTCAAGTATTTAACTATTATAAAATCTCGGAGAAGAAAGGATCGAGACTAGGAAAACAACGGCTCGAAGTACTAACATGAACCTAGAAAATAGGTAAAGAACTAAAATATTCAGTCTTCGACAAGTTTACACTTAGTCTGAAAGTAGGTTGTTTGCTAGTGTAATGTGAGGAGAAGAGAATCGACAGCAATTAAAAATTACACAAACGTGAGGACAGGACAATCTAACAATCGAGACAACAAGTTGACATTCTAACGTTCCGAACGAGTTACGTCACTTTTCAAATATTGTTAATAGCCAGTACCATCCAATGCCCAATATTTCGACCCTCAAAAATTAATAGCTGAAATGAATTGGTGTGCAGTCTTATGATACTGACGGCTATCGTTAGTGATTTCTTCAAATACAAGTTCAGCTCACGTAAAGATTAACCCATGAAATCTTTTTGGTATGTTCCTCTAATCTGATTCAACAACTAGATAGCTTATATTCCTTTGTTTAAATATATCTTCCTCTCACAACATCTAATAATTCTAGTTTCGTCAGGCCTAGGACTCTCTTACGAGATACTTCACACAGAAGTGTTGTCAAACACTGATCATCTATATTGTATTTTTAACAACCTAACGTTAGCAACATGGTTTGATTGCATCTACGGTTCAGAGTTACTGTTTGCAGAAAGTGAATGTACCTTATCCGTTGGATGAAATTATTCCCAGTGAACTGGCGTATTTTGAGTCCGACTGAACTTTTCAAAAGGTTCAAGTGGTTGTGTACGGAATAGAGGAAGCTTTCGCTTAACAGGCTCCCGTGTCTAGTAGTAGGGGTTCACCAATACCTCCAGGCAAGAACCTAGGTATACTTACTACTTACTTCCACTTACGCCTGTTACTCCTCGTGAAGAACCATAGGCCGCTCAGCAGCATTCTACATCCAACCCTGTCCTGGGCAATCCTTTCTAGCTCCTTCCAGCTGTAATTCATCGTTTTCATATCTGCTTCTATTATCCGACGTAATGTGTTCTTTGGCCTTCCTCTTTTCCGCTTCCCTTCAGGATTACAAGTTAGAGCTTGCCTCGCGATGCAGTTTGACGATTTGCGTAATGTATGTCCTATCCATTCCCATTGTCTTTTCCTAATTTCTTCTTCAGCTGGAAGTTGGTTTGTTCTCTCCCAGAGAAGGCTGTTACTGATGGTATCCGGCCAATGGATGTTGAGTATCCTGCGAAGACAGCTGTTTATAAATACTTGTACCTTCTTGATGGTGGTTGTTGTAGTTCTCCAAGTTTCAGCTCCATACAGTAGAACTGCCTTGACGTTGGTATTGAAGATTCTGACTTTGATATTGGTTGAAAGTTGTTTTGAGTTCCATATGTTCTTCAATTGTAGGAATGCGACCCTTGCTTTGCCAATCCTTGCCTTTACGTCTGCATCTGAGCCTCCTTGTTCATCGATGATGCTTCCCAGGTATGTGAAGGATTCTACATCTTCCAAAGTTTCGCCATCAAGAGTGATTGGATTACTGTTCTCCGCTTTGAATTTGAGGACCTTGGTTTTTCTTTGTGTATGCTGAGGCCTACTGATGCAGAGACTGCCGCTACACTAGCTGTCTTCATCTGCATCTGTTCGTGTGTGCGCGATAGGAGGGCTAGGTCATCTGAGAAGTCCAAATCGTCTAGTTGATTCTGAGCTGTCCATTGTATGCCGTGTTTTCCTTCAGATGTCGAGGTCTTCATAATCCAGTTGACCACCAGAAGAAAAAGAAAGGGGAGAGTAAACTGCCTTGTCTGACTCCGGTCCTTACTTGGAATGCATCTGTCAGCTGTCCTCCATGCACGACCTTGCACTGTAGTCCGTCGTATGAGTTCCGATTAACATTGACAATCTTCTCAGGAACTCCGTAGTGTCGAGGAAGTTTCCATAATGTCCTCCTATCTACACTGTCGAATGCCTTTTCATAATCAATGAAGTTGATGCATAGTGACGAGTTCCACTCAACTGATTGTTCGACGATGATCCGTAGTGTTGCAATTTGGTCTGTGCACAACCGATCCTTACGTAATCCAGCTTGTTGATCTCGAAGTTGAGCGTCTACTGCATCTTTTATCCGGTTCAGCAACACTCTGTTGAAAACTTTCCCTGGTATTGACAGTAGTGTAATGCCTCTGTAGTTTTCACATTTGGTCAGATCTCCTTTCTTTGGAATCTTGACGAGGCGCCCTTCTTTCCAGTCCATTGGCACTTGTTCCTCCTCCCAAATCTTTTTGAATAGAAGGTAAAGCATGATTGTGGTTTCAGTGCTTCAGCTGGTATGTTGTCGGGTCCTGCTGCTTTCCCGTTCTTGATTTGTCTGACGGCCATTCTAATTTCTTCCGTCGTTGGTGGGTTGACATCTATAGGAAGATCTGTGTGCTGCTTCGATGTCCGCTGGATTCATTGGAGCTGGCCTGTAGCTCTTCTAGAGTTACTGCCGATCCCAAGCCCGGGTAAAGGAGGAGGGTTGGGCATGGGGTTAGCGTCCCCATCCCGTAGAAAACTAACTCGCTAAAAAACGCTCACCAGAAGAACCTAGGTATATTAACGATAAAACAGGAAAAACAGATTGGTAAATCATAGCAAGATACTATCCTTAGTCCTTAAGAATAGATCAAGTTGCCTCTTAAAGGACTCCTGGGAAGTCGCTTGGACTAGCTCGGCCGGAAGCGTATTCTTGTACTTGACAACTCCTAAGGAGTAGAAGTTGCGTCTACAGTCCGCTCTGCTGTGTTTTATCTCCAATTTCTGCGTGTTACTCCTTAGGTTAGAATTGAGACCAAGCTTAAGCAGATGATTAAGAGGATGTCCAGAAGTGTTAAGGATACTGTAAGCCATCAGAAGGTCACCTCTTAGACGCACATACTCTAATGAGTGAAGGTTAAGTGGTTGGAGGCGCTCTTCATAAGATTTAAATTTGATTCCCAGAACTGATTTTGTGGCTCACCGTTGGACACGCTCCAGACTGTCCTTATCCTTTTCGAAAGAAGGAGGAAATATTATGTTTCCGTACTCTAAATGGAGACGAACAAAACTGCTGAAGATTATGTGGAAAGTACTACCGTCAAAATAGCCGAAAAGTGCGCTTCACTGTTACCAATGAAAGGTTTGCTCGTAAGGCATTTTTGTCACAGTTAGCGTAAGACTTTAAATTGTGGGGCACAAGCTATCAGAAGTGTAACCATCCACTGCAGATTCCGAGTTTCTGGTTAAGCGACCGGTCAGACCTGGCTTAAAAACCAAAAAATAGGTAGATGAATAAGTGAACAGCAAAGACAATGCTCGACAAGATTTGTAAACCAACAAAGAAATTGACAGATTTTAATGTAAATGATAACAGACTGACTTTGTTGACGAAAAGAATGCACTGTAGCATGGATAAATGATAGAAACAATGGCATTACGTCAAAATTATTAAAACATAAAATTAGGCAGGTTTAAGGCGGAGTACATCATTTAAATTATAACATGTGAATTAAGGATTCTTTGTCACATAAAATCAAATTGTTTGTAGTGACCTACTTTTATCAAGAGAACGCGATTGATTTAATGGAAACAATCATTATGATAACCAATTTTACCATCTACTTTAGGCTTAACGTCTAAAATGTGGTTGTTGTCTACCTTTGGCCCAAATATATGACGAATAGTCTACTGTTCACCTAAATTGACACCGAACGGCAAATGACTATACCAGTGATCTACGTTGCATCAATAGCAGTCAACACTGAAGTTAATTGTAATGAAATTCCGCCAACTTTGATTGAACACAGTAGCTGCAGCAATGAAAGACTTCTGTGTGATGATGGTATATGTAACAAGTTCAGTTAATTTCCTCAAAAATCTGATATTTTTAACATTAACTGCAGTTGTCGTGTGGCTTTTTATAGAAATAAAGGCGAACATGGGAGACATTTGTGGACTGGCAAAATGTATGTTGAAAATTTGAGCGAAGGTAGATAATCCGGAGCATTTAGGCGAAAAGTAGACAGTTCAGCAACATTTAAAACACAAAGCAACGTAAATGGTAAGATCCACATTACTTCCCACTGACAGGCGACAAAACAGATATTAGGGCACCTTTCCCCATTATTTCCACTCTAAAGAGTGCATGGGAAATGGTCTAAAGACCATGTGGTTCCATTTGTCAAGTATTTAACTATTATAAAATCTCGGAGAAGAAAGGATCGAGACTAGGAAAACAACGGCTCGAAGTACTAACATGAACCTAGAAAATAGGTAAAGAACTAAAATATTCAGTCTTCGACAAGTTTACACTTAGTCTGAAAGTAGGTTGTTTGCTAGTGTAATGTGAGGAGAAGAGAATCGACAGCAATTAAAAATTACACAAACGTGAGGACAGGACAATCTAACAATCGAGACAACAAGTTGACATTCTAACGTTCCGAACGAGTTACGTCACTTTTCAAATATTGTTAATAGCCAGTACCATCCAATGCCCAATATTTCGACCCTCAAAAATTAATAGCTGAAATGAATTGGTGTGCAGTCTTATGATACTGACGGCTATCGTTAGTGATTTCTTCAAATACAAGTTCAGCTCACGTAAAGATTAACCCATGAAATCTTTTTGGTATGTTCCTCTAATCTGATTCAACAACTAGATAGCTTATATTCCTTTGTTTAAATATATCTTCCTCTCACAACATCTAATAATTCTAGTTTCGTCAGGCTTACGACTGTTTTACAGGACACTTTACTATTGTGTTTCAACTTATTTGAATTATTGTATGAACTAAAAGTCCTAGAAATAACAGTGTCGAATAAAGAGAACTAGATAAGCACAACGAATGTATTGTATTTAGAATTTGAAATCGGGCATTCAACGATTACAAAAGAATAATTAGTCCGTTCAAACACCACATCCGCCACAGCTTAATTTGGAGTCCAGGTATTTGTTATCAATTGTACCTCATCTTCTGAAATTCATCCTGTGTCTGTCGGGCGGTGTATTGGATAATGGCTCTGTATTATCTCAGATGTACTCATTAGCACTAGAATTAACAATCGGAATTGGAACTGACATACCTGGTCCCTGAAATAGCATTTGATCAACATGTTGGCTGTGTGTACTTTAGTCACTGATATCTAGAATTCGTACAATCGATTTTCCGACATTCTTCAGAACAATACCCGTAGATGGCCGAAAATCATTTCCTCGATAGTATATAATTTCTACAGACTCCAAACATCTCATATTCGACCGAAGAATTCTTCCTCTCAATAGCTTCGCTGGAGTCACCGAATGTCTGGCATTTCTATATTGCAATAGAAAGGTATCTACTCCCCTCTCCAGTCTTTAATGTCTTGACAAATGTTTCTGCCCGGCCATTAGAACACGGATGTCTGAGAGCAGTAAACAGAGTTTTGCACCCTATACCATTCAACCAGGTAGTGACTGCAAGTGCAGCAAATTGAGAGCCATTATCAGTCACTAATATCATAGGAACCCCTTCTCGACTAAACACCTTTCTTAATGTTTGGATTGTGAAATCAGAATTTGATGAAGTTGCGAAAAAAACTTAAGGTCACTTTGAAAAAGAATCAATAATTACTAATGCATAGTATTTGCCAAGAAACGGACCACAATAGTCTGCATGAATTCTCTTCCAGGCCTCAGACGATACTGGCCATGGCGTCCACTTCCAAGGCTGGTTTTTCAACTGATGACATTTCTCACAATTGTTTGCCGTACGACGTATACCTGCATTTATCTCTGGCCACCAACATGCGAGCCTTGCCAAGGACTTCATTTTCTCTACACCTAAATGAAGATCTTCAAGAACAGATTTACGCAATGAAGGAGGAACGACAACACGGTCATTTAAACACAAAATACCATCAGGAGTAGTGGATAGCTCATCCCGCTTTGAAAAATAGACAGGAATTCTACATTTCAGATTAGATTCCAACCTTCCCGTATAGCACTGAGTATACATCCAAAGTATCTACGAGTATCTCTAATGAGATCTGAACGTCTCACCTGTAGAGGGTGCACTAAAAAACAGTTCGAATATTAACAGGTCTATATTGTAATGGTTGTCGAGAAATGTATTCAACGTGTTGAATTTGTTCGGCACTCCTGTGCTGAACCGTATAGTCACAGGCACTCAAAGCAATACTACACCGTTGAACCATAGTAGCTGAAGAACGTGCTAAATGTTTTTCAGGATGATGACTAAACATTAAAGCTTCATGATCAGTAACAATAGTGAACTTCTTTCCGAATTAATATGTATGAAGTCTTTTAGCAGCTCAAAACACAGCTTATGCTTCTCGCTGAGTTTGTGAATAACCTTGTTCAGTAACAGTGTGTTTGCGTGAAACACAAATAACTGGTCTACCTTCCTGTTCCAAAACTGCGACAATACCCACAGGTGATGCATCTGTAATAATCAAAGAACGTACACTAGGGGCGTAAGTTCGAAGAACAGCATCACTTTGAAGAAATTTCAGCAGACCTCGAAAGCATGACTCTTGTTCCTCACCCCATTTGAATGAATTGGATGTCAAAATATTAAATAAACAATTTGCACGAGGAGAAAAATTAGGAATAAAACGGGAATAGTATTGAAGAGCACCCATTAGTGAACGTAGTTCCGCGAGATTTTTGGAGACGGTGCATTTTTCAGTGGAGCTAGTCGTTTCATACCTGGTCATAAACCATTACCATCGACTAGGTATCCAAGACATTCGAAACTAGATACACAAAATGAACACTTATCTGGATTCACTGTGATATTCTTTTCAATTGAACGACACAATAAACCAATAAGTCTCTCGTCATGAACTACCTTATCAGAACCATGAGCAATTAGATCATCTTGATAAACTTCAACACCTTCAAGATCACTAACTACTTTATTCATAACTTCCAGAAACATGGCTGGAGAACAACTTAGACCAAATGGAAGGAACTTGCATTTAAACAGACTGAAAGGAGTGTTAATTGTCGTCAAAATAGATGAAGATTGATCTAAAAGGTTTTGAAGATCAGCATCTTGTAAAGCAAAGTATCAGAATTTTCTTTGGAAACTAGGAAAGACAACTTCACTTTAAGCCTTTTCAAATGCCTTAAACCCAGTATTGACAGTCCTGTTTCGCTAACTAAAAATTCACAAGGTATATATGAAGAGTTGTCATCTCTTACTTACATTTCGCAACATCTTCGTATGGGAGGTCTGTGTTCAGTATTTCTCAATATTGATACTTCAGTGGATCATGCTAATACTTTAGGATCTAAATATTCCAAGTTCTTTAATGAAATAATAGACTGTATACTGCCTGTGTCCACAATCAAGTCATGACATGAATAAAGCGATGTATACAGTCGCTTTTGAATATGAGCATTACCTTTCGAAATAGTAGAAAAAGATAAATGATCACTAGGAACATCCGAATTATTGAGATATAAATTACAAGATTTAGTACTACTTCAGGCGGAAGGGCTTTGGATACTGACTAGATGTTTCCTATCTGATAACATTTAAAACACTAAGCATTACGGAATGCACATGAATTAAAATGAAATTCGCCACAGGATAAATATTTATCAAACTTGATCTCATCATTGTGATTTGCTTTGTAATTCCTTGTTGAAACGCCTTTCGTGTTTACACGAGAATAGGAAACACTATCAAACGAACGCAAGTTTGATTGACCCTGGGATTGTATTTCATCATGATGACTAAGCCAAGTATTAGAAATCTTCATCGACTGGATATCAAGTTAATTCACTGCCTCGTAATTAACACATGCAGTTCTAGCATCTTGAAAGGAACAGTTCGGCATTTATAACGGCTTTCTTTCCAAACCCGGTATGTTAATTTCTGCAATTACTTGACCTGTCAGTTGCACATGAAGTTGATCACCAAAATTACATTTGGCAGCTTGTTTCTGCAATCCAAGGATGAATTCTCCAACCTTTTGGTCATTTTGACGAATCAGATTATGAAATTTCGCTATTCACGGCATTCAAATGTAGTGCACTTTATATGATTTAATAATAATTCCTTAAGAGTTGCATAGGGAAGTGAGATATGTTTTTCTGGATATGCCAAATTTTTTAATAAGCTGTATGCTTCTTTCCAGATGAACTTCAAGAAATGTGACACAATTTTATCACACCTAACATCTTTCCCAGTCATGCTCCAGATTCCGAACCTTTCCAACTAATCCTCAAAAGCCTCAGAAGTTGAATAAATATCTAAGTTTTCCATCTCAGGCTCCATCGCGACACCAATATTTATTATTATTATTATTATCTGCTTTATTCAATATCATATTTTTCGTACAATATAGAATTCTCAGCGCAAAGTATTTCAACAAGTTTCCGTTTCTTTCTTCTTGGTCGGTCCTGAAGATAAATATTGAGTGATCGCCAGTTAGATGTTAGCACTTCAGTGAATGAACATCTGAATAATGTGCATTCTTTTCGTTGCATATTTCCAGCAACCACATTGTCTCTTATTGAGTTTTTTGTAACTTTGACAACGAAAGGTTGTACACTTTTCAAAAACGCAGCAGGATAAGTTATGTGATTAATAAACATAATGATATATTAAAACAAACAAAAATCTATAACTTGTTGAAATATCTAGATGGCAGGAACAGGTAGCCCAGATGCTCAAGCAGGCCGCCCTTTAATGTTTCAACTTATTAGAATTATAGTATGAGCTAAGAGTTCCAGAAATAACGCAATCGAATAAAGAGAACTAGATGAGCACAAACGAATGTGTTGTATTTAGAACTCGAAATCAAGCATTCAACAAGTACAAAAGAATCATTAGTTCGTTCACATACAACATTTACGCAGAAGTGCTGTCAAACACTGATCATTTATAACATATTATTGACGACCCGACGTGAGCAACATGGTTTGATTGCATCTACGGTTCAAAGTTACTGTTTGCAGAAAATGAATGTACCTCATCCGTTGGATGGAATTATTTCTAGTGAACTGGTGTATTTTCAGTCCGATTGAATGGTTACAACCCTGATCAGAAGTGTAACCATACACTGCAGATTTCGCGTTTCTGGTTAAGTGACTGGTTAGCCTTGGCTTAAAAATTAAAAAGTAGGTAAATGAATAAGTGAACAGGAAATGCAATGCTAGACAAGATTTGTAAACCAACAAAGAAATTGACAGACTTAAATGTAAATGATAGGAGACTGACTTTGTTGACGAAGAAAATGCATTGTAGCATGGGTAAGTGATAGAAGTAATGGCATTGGATGAAAACAACAATCATCATGTATCATTCACGTGACACTCATCAGAATATACATTTGACATCCAAAGGCCTCTAATTGTTGTAATACGTAATTGTTCATCATTTCAGTAGTGAGGTGAGAAAATGTGAGTGCATTCAGGAATTCGGAGTCGTTGTCGAGTTAGTTATTGAAAGAAGAGCATTCACGTCGTCTGTAACGGTATGAACACTAAAAATCCCATCAAAGATGTTGTTAAACAGCATTGTCATTAAGATACAATTATATGAACCAAGGATATTATTTTCAGTAGTTTTTTACTTGGCTCTACAACTATATATTAAAATTATTAATCCATAAAATTGGGCAGCCTTAAGGGGGAGTACATCATTTAAAAATATAACATGTAAATTAAGGATCTTTTTTGATATAAAATCAAATCAAACTGATATAAAGTTTTGACTTGAATCCGTTTATAAGCGAATATATTTCTTTTGAATGAAATGCTCTGTTTTTGATCCGAGTAGGAACTGTTTCAGCCGTTTGCAGTATCCTCAATCTGAAGGAACTAGGTAAACTGCTGATAACATGGTATATTATTGTAGAGGATTGTTCCATGTTAACTGTTTGAATTAAACGAGCTAGAATGGAGCAGTAAACAGTTCTAACCCCACCTTTGCTTAACCACACTAGGAGGTGCTCATAAGCCCAAATATACAAATTACTATAGCACCTGACAACATAACTTGCTCCACAAAAGCAGGTGAATTGATAAATACGGAAAGAAATAGCTAGTCTAGGAACTTGGTCTTTCAAACTATTAGTAATCATTGTATACGTGGGAAGCAATAATTGTAGTTTACCTGTATTTGAGGTTCTTTGGATCACATCCTTAGTCTTAACACTGCCATAGGTGCATCGCCCCTGAAGTGTAAGCGTATATATAGAAGCTTTTTGTTCACAGTCAGGCATTCCTTATACTTTATATCATCGGTTACCTGTTTATTTATAGCTTTTTCCGAATACCCGCTTTCCTCCACAACCATGTACAATGCACCTGTTTTGTGTTCAACCGCATCTAGATAGCACAAGATCTTCATTCTATGATGAAGTGGCATAATCAGATTCCTTTTGTATTGTTAGGGAACAAAACCAAGAACGTTTATATATTGGCCTATCTAAGTACTTTTCTTGTTTATGTTTCTTCCTAATGATCTGTCCTTTCTCTTTGTAAATAAGACGTCTGGAAAGGCTACTTTAACTCCATTTTCTTCGTCACATGCGAGGTTTGTAGACAGATGAATTTTGTTTCTATCAGGCCAGTAAGGTCCTTATAAAAAACAAATGTATCGTTCATATACCTGCAGCAAAACGAAAACTTGTCAATCTGTGCCAGTGGGTCGTTTTCTCGTTTGGCGAGAAAAATGTCAGTCAATATGGGACCCAGGGGTGAACCCATCGCGATACCAACTATTTGTCTATGCATGTGACCACTGAATTTGAAATGTACGTTCATAGTGCATTTAAGTAATAATAATTCCTTTATGATATTTACAGGAATTGTATTCTAGATTTCTTGTTCTCTGAGTTACTCAAAAATATATTCTACAGACTCTCTGAGTGGGACATTTGTGAACAGCGATGTTTCGTCAAAGGGCATCGTTTGACCTCAAGTGTCTACGTTTTTGATGCTATCGACAAACTGGAATACTATGTTTCACCAGGTGTTTGTGGAATGGTTTAAAATGGCTACTAACCATTTTCTCACACTATGATAAAAGGAATTGTACATGCTCACAATTGGTCTCAATGAGATTTCTGGTTTGTGTACATTCGGTAGTCTATGTAACCTAGATACAAGGATATCTATCGGCTTAATTGTTTCGTACATGTTTGGTGGAATCGCCCGTTAATTTCCGAGCCTTCTTAAAGATCTGGTCGGTTCATTCTCCACCTTATTATTGTTATTTCGTTTTTCCCCTGTTTTGTAGTTTAACTTTTACTCACATCTCTCGTATCCACGTTTTATGTTCTTCAGTCTTCTTTGTATTCACTTTATTGTTCAGCTTTGGTTAAAGATATATCTTGATACTCAGGTTTATTGTAGGTTTTCCCGAGCCATCGACAACAAGCTCGTGTTTGAATAGGGGCTTCGGCGTGGCTCAGTTGATGATTGCTGACCTATGACTGTCTGTTGTTTACGGTTATTTTAATCCTTGCAAACAGATATTTAAGTCTATCTTATTTGGAGTTCACTTATTGATTCTTATGTACCGAAGGCATTTAATAACCGATCATTTTGCTGGTTAGCAAATTGAAATCTCTGACTGTATAGTAAAGGCTGACGTAATAGTAGTGTTTGTCTTCAGTTTTAATTCATGTCAGAATACCACAGATACGATGATACAGTGATAAAAGCATATGAAATCATTACGGAGATAAGAAGCATAAATAATAGTCATGGATCGATCAGTTCTTGTCTGTGCTCACATATGATCATCCCTATGAATAAAACAACCACATTTGGTACTAGGGAGTCGATTTTTGTTCAGTTGATTCTTAACAATATTTTTGGTCCTGGTTTTATAACCAGACCACTCTGCACATTGTTTCTTCCTATATGGCTTCAACATCTTAATCTTAATAGTGGTTTAAATAGCTTACACGTTAGAACTAAATGTTTGAGTATGTTCTTCTAATGTTCTTCCGGGAGATATAAAGTCAAGCGTCAGAACTATGTCTACATTGGTATATATTGGTAGTCTGAACTTCCGATGGGCTTATGCAAAATTTGTGTCGGATTAGTGTCCTTCATCGATTAATTAAAGTTTTGGGTGACAGACGACAGGGTTAGTCGCACGGGTGGGTCCGTAGTGAACAAGAACACAAGTTGTTTCAGTCAAATGCATTTGAATACAAAATTATAGAATATCTTGGTAAAATTTGAGAACCATACAGTAAATAACTCATTTGCAAACTGTCAATCAATCGTCTCAGAATTCATTGTTCTCTCGTTTCCACACAAATCATTCTCCGTTCTTGTTCTCTTCTCTGATCATAAACTTCTGCCGCCAGGCAATTCACTTACAATTCATGATACAGATTCTGATTGAGATTTGTGTAGTAAGGACAGAAGGCCTACGGCCTATGATATTCCTTTTCTAGTATGCTTCTCTAAGTGTCCAGTCTTCTCTTGAATGAGTCAGTTGAAGGTGCGGAAACCATTGCTTTGGGTAACATGTTCCAAGTATGTTGTGTATATTGTAGTGAACATGGTAGTATTCAAATTAGTGAGTGTCCGCTGTAAAGTCGGGAGGGTTCTAAACCCCATAGCTGCGACTTCTCGGGAATCGGCCGTGGACTCATGATTATGGCTCACTGTCACCCCAAGATCCCTATGAGACCGGACCACGGGTACTGGTGCTTCCCCTATTGTGTACTTAATAATCATTATATCCCGCAAGTGCATGTAGACACACTTTGCTGCGTTGATAGGCAACAGCCACTCTTTAGGCCAGTTAACCATATTATTTAAGCATGCCTGAAGTGCGCATGCATCTGTAGAACTATGGTCTACTATGATACTAGTACTGCTCTAATAATAGACCTAATCCTAAATTTGTAGATTTGTCATGATATAACTGCCTAATCTATAAGATCTTACATGGAAGTCACACCATCGACTACACCAACTCACTGTATCGTATCAATTACCAATACATGATGTAGAACAAGGTTAGGCTAGAGAAAAAACAATATATTTAATATGAATAGAAGATATAAGGTAACATTCAGCAGAGACCACGCCTGCATGGCCGAGCCATGTCACTCGATCAACTCCAGTCCATTCCATTCATTGTTCGCGCCTTCTCCATTGTTAGGTATTTCTCCGCGTTAAATATTAACTATCTATTTTCTGAGTAGTCTCGTGTTCACAGCTTTGTGGATTGTGTGGCTGTTGTCCAATGCCACTACACTACTCTCCCACCAGAATCAACGTGATGTTGGTTCGATACCAAATTGGATGGGATCGTCGCGCGCCGGGGGTTACCAAGACTAGGAAGAATCCCCCGGGTAATGATAAGCTGAAAGATAAATCAAAAAGAAGGCGGCAGCATCTGGTCGGGAAATACATGTAATAATTTTTTAAAAAATCTGCCTTCATGCTTAACACACTTAAAATGACAATTTGGGTGAAGGTTATTTGAGCTATAAAAAATGAGATTACAGTAATAATAATAAGACAATGCGTGTTAATAGCCGTTGGTTAATAACTTGACGTATAGGTAGTAAGTATTTTGTGTTTAGAAATATTGAAGTAATGAATATTGTAGAAATGTTAATATTGGTATTAGTTTTGGTTTAAATTATGAAACCAATTTACAATTATGCCGGTAACCTATCCATATGTGATTTCCAATTGCATCTGTATTAGTAGGCTAACTGGAAGAACAAAAGTATTACCATGGAAAAGAATTCCAACTAGTGTTCCAGTTAGTTTGATACGGTTCATTTAGTTACGGGGAGATTTTCTCAACCTCATTTTTACTTGACCGTGATAGAATTTAGTAATACTACTAATACACATGAATGTTCATCAAAACAAAATTTAAATACGTGAGTGATAATTATATGAATTTTGGACAGATAGCTAGGAACAAATCGTTAAACATGAGTGTATTCGTAAGAGACATACTCTAGACTCAATGTTCTGATCTGCGATAGACTATTTATTTATATTTATACTTGCCGGCTGATGGTGCATACAAGTTAGTTGCACGTATGCAGGCAGAATACGATTTAATTGAGATATAGTGGTTATAAGTTATTAAAATCAGTTAAGCCTATGTGTCATATTACTAGGTGATGTGGTGCTGCAGGATGTATTCGGCTAAATAAGCTTTTACAGGATGATTAACAGTGAGAGATGCTCATGTGATTATCAGGAAGAACACAAGTTGTAACCAAGGGGAGTACACTCCCAACTCATGTCTATGATAATGGCTTGAACCTTAGTCAGTGTTGGGGTAAATTCGACATTGATGTTTTCAGTTTGCAGGAGATTTGCTCGACTGCTTATATTGGTTATTTGCATGCATTATTGTGTCGCTAAACCATCAATTAGACTGACAAGGTTATGAGATATTCACTGAATGAGCAACTGATAGAGAAACATACTGTAATCATCTGTAGTGAATGAAGATAAAAGAAAAACAACACTAGTGATAATTATAAGTCGATTTGATGACCGGTTATGTTAATAGTTTCATTAATATTATCAATCATATTACGTGATTGTCAAGTCATGACAATGCTTTATGACGATATCCTGAAACTTCTATTAAATATATTAAATATATTGTTCTTTCTCTAGCCTAACCTTGTTAGGTATTTCCCCGAGTTAAATATTGAATATCTATTTTCTGAGTAGTCTCGTGTTCACAGCTTTGTGGATTGTGTGGCTATTGTCCAATGCCACTACACATCTGCGTCTCTCGTTATTACTATACTTTACTTGGGCGATCATTTAATTACAGTAAAAAAGTAGAAAATATAGGATGAAACCTTGAGGTACTTCACTAAGTACTGATCTTCAGGTGGAGCAATTGAAATTTATTCTTACTTACTGTCTACGATCTACTAGGGAATCCTTAAGCTATTTCAGGAGAGGTGTGGCAATACCAAGATTTTCTAACTTCAATAATAGTCAATTTGTTGGCACCTTGTCAAAGGCCTTACTGAAGTCTATGTAGACATCATCCCCTGAATTTCCGTTGTCTAGCACCTTTGTCTGAATTTCCTTGCTATAAGGAGGTTCGTTGTACAAGATGAACCCTTTCTAAAACCATGTTGTTCGCTGTTTAACAGATTGTTGGTTTCCACAAATATCATTATGGTCTCTTTGACTATTCTTTCCAATATTTTGACTATAACACTGATGACGCTTACAATTCTGTGGTTCTTTGGAAGTTGTTTTGGTCCCGTTTTATGTATGGGAGTGACGACTGCGTCCTTCCAGCTGATAGGTAACACACCTTGGTCAAGTGACATATAGAATATCGTATTCAACGGGGCGGACAACTGCATTTCATATCTTCTTTGAACTGCCCGAATTTTAATTATACACGCGTTTCTCATCCATCTGTAGCGTTCCATCGTACTTTCTGTGCCAAGGCTGATAGCGACATTCCGACATTTCTTTTGTCTTCATAAACGTCGAACATCCCGGTATATCCAGGAATGGCCATCTTCTAATTTGGAACTGTCCAGAATACGTAAGGTTGAGTTACCCGACTGTATAACTGCCTGAAATGAGTCCATGACTTACGCTGATGCCGTTGAGTCAATTTCCAGTTTTCAAGCAATGCTACGGAGTCCATTGCCTCCATATCTGCCTTCCATATGTTACGACAGGTCAGCACATTTGTTTGACAGGCAATCCCAGCCATGAATTTGAGTGATGTGACTGCATGGTCACTTATCCCTAGTGGTGGGAGGAAAGTCATTTGACCGATGTCATCACCTTATGTGAAGACTAAATACAAAAGAGAAGAGGGGTTTCGAATTCATATATTGTGAGATTTCTAACTTGTTGGGATTAAGCTAGGATAATGGAGGTTTCAAACAGTTTGCAGTTGAGTGACATTATCGATTACCCTACTTCTAAGTTGACTCAATTTATATATGGTGCATTAAAGTCGCCTACTATAAAGCTTTTACCCCTATTACACCAGGACATAATTTTGCTTAGGAGGAAATCATGTACTACACATTTCGGACCGCGATATACTACAACTAATTCAATATCTTACCGTCTACATTTCAGCTTGCAACGCACCAGTTCACATGTCCCTGAAACGCGTACCACTGTCTCGACTGCTGTTATTGTTGGGGTCCTTTTGGTGTACAGAATAACCCTACCTCCTATACCGTTCAATCTATCAGCCCTACTGGATGAAATACCAGTCAACTGTGTGTCATTATCTAATACTTCTGGGGTTAAACATGTTTCTGAAATAGTTCCTACTCGGATCAAATATGCAGAGCTTTTTATCCAAAAGAAATATATTTTTATTTATTAATTTACTCAAGTCAACACTTTACGTCAGGTATTCCAACATTAACATGTAGTGTGGGTCGAGTCGCGGTTGATTATGATCACCACTACAAGAAGGTTGCGAACCAGATATCAGAAGGTGATTGGAGGTTGTAACGAGACAAAGTAGTTGACGATCTCGTGGTATCGAAAGAATACCGAGATCGTGCCAAGTTGCAAGTAATGTTACTGAGCGTAAACATATTCATGCAAGGTCACAATCAATGGAAGAATGTCTTAAGTACAGTTAAAGAAATAAGTACAGTAAAACAATCACTGGTAAAATTGGTTATCATAATGATTGTTTCCATTAAATCAATCGCGTTCTCTCGATAAAAGTAGGTCACTACAAATAATTTGATTTTATGTGACAAAGAATCCTTAATTCACATGTTATAATTTAAATGATGTACTCCGCCTTAAACCTGCCTAATTTTATGTTTTAATAATTTTGACGTAATGCCATTGTTTCTATCATTTATCCATGCTACAGTGCATTCTTTTCGTCAACAAAGTCAGTCTGTTATCATTTACATTAAAATCTGTCAATTTCTTTGTTGGTTTACAAATCTTGTCGAGCATTGTCTTTGCTGTTCACTTATTCATCTACCTATTTTTTGGTTTTTAAGCCAGGTCTGACCGGTCGCTTAACCAGAAACTCGGAATCTGCAGTGGATGGTTACACTTCTGATAGCTTGTGCCCCACAATTTAAAGTCTTACGCTAACTGTGACAAAAATGCCTTACGAGCAAACCTTTCATTGGTAACAGTGAAGCGCACTTTTCGGCTATTTTGACGGTAGTACTTTCCACATAATCTTCAGCAGTTTTGTTCGTCTCCATTTAGAGTACGGAAACATAATATTTCCTCCTTCTTTCGAAAAGGATAAGGACAGTCTGGAGCGTGTCCAACGGTGAGCCACAAAATCAGTTCTGGGAATCAAATTTAAATCTTATGAAGAGCGCCTCCAACCACTTAACCTTCACTCATTAGAGTATGTGCGTCTAAGAGGTGACCTTCTGATGGCTTACAGTATCCTTAACACTTCTGGACATCCTCTTAATCATCTGCTTAAGCTTGGTCTCAATTCTAACCTAAGGAGTAACACGCAGAAATTGGAGATAAAACACAGCAGAGCGGACTGTAGACGCAACTTCTACTCCTTAGGAGTTGTCAAGTACAAGAATACGCTTCCGGCCGAGCTAGTCCAAGCGACTTCCCAGGAGTCCTTTAAGAGGCAACTTGATCTATTCTTAAGGACTAAGGATAGTATCTTGCTATGATTTACCAATCTGTTTTTCCTGTTTTATCGTTAATATACCTAGGTTCTTCTGGTGAGCGTTTTTAGCGAGTTAGTTTTCTACGGGATGGGGACGCTAACCCCATGCCCAACCCTCCTCCTTTACCCGGGCTTGGGATCGGCAGTAACTCTAGAAGAGCTACAGGCCAGCTCCAATGAATCCAGCGGACATCGAAGCAGCACACAGATCTTCCTATAGATGTCAACCCACCAACGACGGAAGAAATTAGAATGGCCGTCAGACAAATCAAGAACGGGAAAGCAGCAGGACCCGACAACATACCAGCTGAAGCACTGAAACCACAAGCATGCTTTACCTTCTATTCAAAAAGATTTGGGAGGAGGAACAAGTGCCAATGGACTGGAAAGAAGGGCGCCTCGTCAAGATTCCAAAGAAAGGAGATCTGACCAAATGTGAAAACTACAGAGGCATTACACTACTGTCAATACCAGGGAAAGTTTTCAACAGAGTGTTGCTGAACCGGATAAAAGATGCAGTAGACGCTCAACTTCGAGATCAACAAGCTGGATTACGTAAGGATCGGTTGTGCACAGACCAAATTGCAACACTACGGATCATCGTCGAACAATCAGTTGAGTGGAACTCGTCACTATGCATCAACTTCATTGATTATGAAAAGGCATTCGACAGTGTAGATAGGAGGACATTATGGAAACTTCCTCGACACTACGGAGTTCCTGAGAAGATTGTCAATGTTAATCGGAACTCATACGACGGACTACAGTGCAAGGTCGTGCATGGAGGACAGCTGACAGATGCATTCCAAGTAAGGACCGGAGTCAGACAAGGCAGTTTACTCTCCCCTTTCTTTTTCTTCTGGTGGTCAACTGGATTATGAAGACCTCGACATCTGAAGGAAAACACGGCATACAATGGACAGCTCAGAATCAACTAGACGATTTGGACTTCTCAGATGACCTAGCCCTCCTATCGCGCACACACGAACAGATGCAGATGAAGACAGCTAGTGTAGCGGCAGTCTCTGCATCAGTAGGCCTCAGCATACACAAAGAAAAACCAAGGTCCTCAAATTCAAAGCGGAGAACAGTAATCCAATCACTCTTGATGGCGAAACTTTGGAAGATGTAGAATCCTTCACATACCTGGGAAGCATCATCGATGAACAAGGAGGCTCAGATGCAGACGTAAAGGCAAGGATTGGCAAAGCAAGGGTCGCATTCCTACAATTGAAGAACATATGGAACTCAAAACAACTTTCAACCAATATCAAAGTCAGAATCTTCAATACCAACGTCAAGGCAGTTCTACTGTATGGAGCTGAAACTTGGAGAACTACAACAACCACCATCAAGAAGGTACAAGTATTTATAAACAGCTGTCTTCGCAGGATACTCAACATCCATTGGCCGGATACCATCAGTAACAGCCTTCTCTGGGAGAGAACAAACCAACTTCCAGCTGAAGAAGAAATTAGGAAAAGACAATGGGAATGGATAGGACATACATTACGCAAATCGTCAAACTGCATCGCGAGGCAAGCTCTAACTTGTAATCCTGAAGGGAAGCGGAAAAGAGGAAGGCCAAAGAACACATTACGTCGGATAATAGAAGCAGATATGAAAACGATGAATTACAGCTGGAAGGAGCTAGAAAGGATTGCCCAGGACAGGGTTGGATGTAGAATGCTGCTGAGCGGCCTATGGTTCTTCACGAGGAGTAACAGGCGTAAGTGGAAGTAAGTAGTAAGTATACCTAGGTTCTTGCCTGGAGGTATTGGTGAACCCCTACTACTAGACACGGGAGCCTGTTAAGCGAAAGCTTCCTCTATTCCGTACACAACCACTTGAACCTTTTGAAAAGTTCAGTCGGACTCAAAATACGCCAGTTCACTGGGAATAATTTCATCCAACGGATAAGGTACATTCACTTTCTGCAAACAGTAACTCTGAACCGTAGATGCAATCAAACCATGTTGCTAACGTTAGGTTGTTAAAAATACAATATAGATGATCAGTGTTTGACAACACTTCTGTGTGAAGTATCTCGTAAGAGAGTCCTAGGCCTGACGAAACTAGAATTATTAGATGTTGTGAGAGGAAGATATATTTAAACAAAGGAATATAAGCTATCTAGTTGTTGAATCAGATTAGAGGAACATACCAAAAAGATTTCATGGGTTAATCTTTACGTGAGCTGAACTTGTATTTGAAGAAATCACTAACGATAGCCGTCAGTATCATAAGACTGCACACCAATTCATTTCAGCTATTAATTTTTGAGGGTCGAAATATTGGGCATTGGATGGTACTGGCTATTAACAATATTTGAAAAGTGACGTAACTCGTTCGGAACGTTAGAATGTCAACTTGTTGTCTCGATTGTTAGATTGTCCTGTCCTCACGTTTGTGTAATTTTTAATTGCTGTCGATTCTCTTCTCCTCACATTACACTAGCAAACAACCTACTTTCAGACTAAGTGTAAACTTGTCGAAGACTGAATATTTTAGTTCTTTACCTATTTTCTAGGTTCATGTTAGTACTTCGAGCCGTTGTTTTCCTAGTCTCGATCCTTTCTTCTCCGAGATTTTATAATAGTTAAATACTTGACAAATGGAACCACATGGTCTTTAGACCATTTCCCATGCACTCTTTAGAGTGGAAATAATGGGGAAAGGTGCCCTAATATCTGTTTTGTCGCCTGTCAGTGGGAAGTAATGTGGATCTTACCATTTACGTTGCTTTGTGTTTTAAATGTTGCTGAACTGTCTACTTTTCGCCTAAATGCTCCGGATTATCTACCTTCGCTCAAATTTTCAACATACATTTTGCCAGTCCACAAATGTCTCCCATGTTCGCCTTTATTTCTATAAAAAGCCACACGACAACTGCAGTTAATGTTAAAAATATCAGATTTTTGAGGAAATTAACTGAACTTGTTACATATACCATCATCACACAGAAGTCTTTCATTGCTGCAGCTACTGTGTTCAATCAAAGTTGGCGGAATTTCATTACAATTAACTTCAGTGTTGACTGCTATTGATGCAACGTAGATCACTGGTATAGTCATTTGCCGTTCGGTGTCAATTTAGGTGAACAGTAGACTATTCGTCATATATTTGGGCCAAAGGTAGACAACAACCACATTTTAGACGTTAAGCCTAAAGTAGATGGTAAAATTGGTTATCATAATGATTGTTTCCATTAAATCAATCGCGTTCTCTTGATAAAAGTAGGTCACTACAAACAATTTGATTTTATGTGACAAAGAATCCTTAATTCACATGTTATAATTTAAATGATGTACTCCGCCTTAAACCTGCCTAATTTTATGTTTTAATAATTTTGACGTAATGCCATTGTTTCTATCATTTATCCATGCTACAGTGCATTCTTTTCGTCAACAAAGTCAGTCTGTTATCATTTACATTAAAATCTGTCAATTTCTTTGTTGGTTTACAAATCTTGTCGAGCATTGTCTTTGCTGTTCACTTATTCATCTACCTATTTTTTGGTTTTTAAGCCAGGTCTGACCGGTCGCTTAACCAGAAACTCGGAATCTGCAGTGGATGGTTACACTTCTGATAGCTTGTGCCCCACAATTTAAAGTCTTACGCTAACTGTGACAAAAATGCCTTACGAGCAAACCTTTCATTGGTAACAGTGAAGCGCACTTTTCGGCTATTTTGACGGTAGTACTTTCCACATAATCTTCAGCAGTTTTGTTCGTCTCCATTTAGAGTACGGAAACATAATATTTCCTCCTTCTTTCGAAAAGGATAAGGACAGTCTGGAGCGTGTCCAACGGTGAGCCACAAAATCAGTTCTGGGAATCAAATTTAAATCTTATGAAGAGCGCCTCCAACCACTTAACCTTCACTCATTAGAGTATGTGCGTCTAAGAGGTGACCTTCTGATGGCTTACAGTATCCTTAACACTTCTGGACATCCTCTTAATCATCTGCTTAAGCTTGGTCTCAATTCTAACCTAAGGAGTAACACGCAGAAATTGGAGATAAAACACAGCAGAGCGGACTGTAGACGCAACTTCTACTCCTTAGGAGTTGTCAAGTACAAGAATACGCTTCCGGCCGAGCTAGTCCAAGCGACTTCCCAGGAGTCCTTTAAGAGGCAACTTGATCTATTCTTAAGGACTAAGGATAGTATCTTGCTATGATTTACCAATCTGTTTTTCCTGTTTTATCGTTAATATACCTAGGTTCTTCTGGTGAGCGTTTTTTAGCGAGTTAGTTTTCTACGGGATGGGGACGCTAACCCCATGCCCAACCCTCCTCCTTTACCCGGGCTTGGGATCGGCAGTAACTCTAGAAGAGCTACAGGCCAGCTCCAATGAATCCAGCGGACATCGAAGCAGCACACAGATCTTCCTATAGATGTCAACCCACCAACGACGGAAGAAATTAGAATGGCCGTCAGACAAATCAAGAACGGGAAAGCAGCAGGACCCGACAACATACCAGCTGAAGCACTGAAACCACAAGCATGCTTTACCTTCTATTCAAAAAGATTTGGGAGGAGGAACAAGTGCCAATGGACTGGAAAGAAGGGCGCCTCGTCAAGATTCCAAAGAAAGGAGATCTGACCAAATGTGAAAACTACAGAGGCATTACACTACTGTCAATACCAGGGAAAGTTTTCAACAGAGTGTTGCTGAACCGGATAAAAGATGCAGTAGACGCTCAACTTCGAGATCAACAAGCTGGATTACGTAAGGATCGGTTGTGCACAGACCAAATTGCAACACTACGGATCATCGTCGAACAATCAGTTGAGTGGAACTCGTCACTATGCATCAACTTCATTGATTATGAAAAGGCATTCGACAGTGTAGATAGGAGGACATTATGGAAACTTCCTCGACACTACGGAGTTCCTGAGAAGATTGTCAATGTTAATCGGAACTCATACGACGGACTACAGTGCAAGGTCGTGCATGGAGGACAGCTGACAGATGCATTCCAAGTAAGGACCGGAGTCAGACAAGGCAGTTTACTCTCCCCTTTCTTTTTCTTCTGGTGGTCAACTGGATTATGAAGACCTCGACATCTGAAGGAAAACACGGCATACAATGGACAGCTCAGAATCAACTAGACGATTTGGACTTCTCAGATGACCTAGCCCTCCTATCGCGCACACACGAACAGATGCAGATGAAGACAGCTAGTGTAGCGGCAGTCTCTGCATCAGTAGGCCTCAGCATACACAAAGAAAAAACCAAGGTCCTCAAATTCAAAGCGGAGAACAGTAATCCAATCACTCTTGATGGCGAAACTTTGGAAGATGTAGAATCCTTCACATACCTGGGAAGCATCATCGATGAACAAGGAGGCTCAGATGCAGACGTAAAGGCAAGGATTGGCAAAGCAAGGGTCGCATTCCTACAATTGAAGAACATATGGAACTCAAAACAACTTTCAACCAATATCAAAGTCAGAATCTTCAATACCAACGTCAAGGCAGTTCTACTGTATGGAGCTGAAACTTGGAGAACTACAACAACCACCATCAAGAAGGTACAAGTATTTATAAACAGCTGTCTTCGCAGGATACTCAACATCCATTGGCCGGATACCATCAGTAACAGCCTTCTCTGGGAGAGAACAAACCAACTTCCAGCTGAAGAAGAAATTAGGAAAAGACAATGGGAATGGATAGGACATACATTACGCAAATCGTCAAACTGCATCGCGAGGCAAGCTCTAACTTGTAATCCTGAAGGGAAGCGGAAAAGAGGAAGGCCAAAGAACACATTACGTCGGATAATAGAAGCAGATATGAAAACGATGAATTACAGCTGGAAGGAGCTAGAAAGGATTGCCCAGGACAGGGTTGGATGTAGAATGCTGCTGAGCGGCCTATGGTTCTTCACGAGGAGTAACAGGCGTAAGTGGAAGTAAGTAGTAAGTATACCTAGGTTCTTGCCTGGAGGTATTGGTGAACCCCTACTACTAGACACGGGAGCCTGTTAAGCGAAAGCTTCCTCTATTCCGTACACAACCACTTGAACCTTTTGAAAAGTTCAGTCGGACTCAAAATACGCCAGTTCACTGGGAATAATTTCATCCAACGGATAAGGTACATTCACTTTCTGCAAACAGTAACTCTGAACCGTAGATGCAATCAAACCATGTTGCTAACGTTAGGTTGTTAAAAATACAATATAGATGATCAGTGTTTGACAACACTTCTGTGTGAAGTATCTCGTAAGAGAGTCCTAGGCCTGACGAAACTAGAATTATTAGATGTTGTGAGAGGAAGATATATTTAAACAAAGGAATATAAGCTATCTAGTTGTTGAATCAGATTAGAGGAACATACCAAAAGATTTCATGGGTTAATCTTTACGTGAGCTGAACTTGTATTTGAAGAAATCACTAACGATAGCCGTCAGTATCATAAGACTGCACACCAATTCATTTCAGCTATTAATTTTTGAGGGTCGAAATATTGGGCATTGGATGGTACTGGCTATTAACAATATTTGAAAAGTGACGTAACTCGTTCGGAACGTTAGAATGTCAACTTGTTGTCTCGATTGTTAGATTGTCCTGTCCTCACGTTTGTGTAATTTTTAATTGCTGTCGATTCTCTTCTCCTCACATTACACTAGCAAACAACCTACTTTCAGACTAAGTGTAAACTTGTCGAAGACTGAATATTTTAGTTCTTTACCTATTTTCTAGGTTCATGTTAGTACTTCGAGCCGTTGTTTTCCTAGTCTCGATCCTTTCTTCTCCGAGATTTTATAATAGTTAAATACTTGACAAGTGGAAACACATGGTCTTTAGACCATTTCCCATGCACTCTTTAGAGTGGAAATAATGGGGAAAGGTGCCCTAATATCTGTTTTGTCGCCTGTCAGTGAGAAGTAATGTGGATCTTACCATTTACGTTGCTTTGTGTTTTAAATGTTGCTGAACTGTCTACTTTTCGCCTAAATGCTCCGGATTATCTACCTTCGCTCAAATTTTCAACATACATTTTGCCAGTCCACAAATGTCTCCCATGTTCGCCTTTATTTCTATAAAAAGCCACACGACAACTGCAGTTAATGTTAAAAATATCAGATTTTTGAGGAAATTAACTGAACTTGTTACATATACCATCATCACACAGAAGTCTTTCATTGCTGCAGCTACTGTGTTCAATCAAAGTTGGCGGAATTTCATTACAATTAACTTCAGTGTTGACTGCTATTGATGCAACGTAGATCACTGGTATAGTCATTTGCCGTTCGGTGTCAATTTAGGTGAACAGTAGACTATTCGTCATATATTTGGGCCAAAGGTAGACAACAACCACATTTTAGACGTTAAGCCTAAAGTAGATGGCCGCCGTTTAACGAAACATGGTAATGTCATGGTCTTTCAGTATACGGTAAATTGATATACGGTCACCACCGAAACTTCAATAAAACGTGGACGATTAGGATATATGTTTCCTATTGGTAAGGTGGCAATGCGATTTTACTTTCTCAATATCTATCTCTTGAACTCGTTCCAACGTATTCGTTTCATTTTTAGCATATAATCTGGCTTTATTTCTAAAGGTTTACTATGATATAAATCGGTTATCATGAGTAGAATGTGCCTTTAATTGGGTCAGGAATAGGTTTACATTGTAACTAACGTAGATGGAAAACTTGAGTTTGTTTCACAGTTGGCTTTTTTATTAAGGTCATCTGGGCTGTTATAATTTATAATTTTGTATATAGGCATTCCATTGATTCGAAAGTGGTGCGAATCATTATTACCAATATGTTACACAACTTTCTTCACAGTGGTTTTTTCTAATGATAGTCGGTTGACTAAAGATCGTCCATGTCACCATATGAAATTAAATATTGTACTGACTGACTTGTAAGCCTCGTAAGAGGATAGCTGCATTAGTGGAATTTTAACCAACCGCATTCTCAGGTTGAAGTTCTTGATATTAGATTGTTGCTCTGTTTCTTTGACGTTTTGCACTGCGAATATTTTATTGTAGTCATTGTTCTGATGTACTTCTACTTCCTACAAGATGGAGGCATTAAAGTCACTTACGAACTTCACTGACAAGTTTTACGAACAAATATTAAATGAAACTCATGGTGAGTTCGTTCTGCTACAATGCTCCTACGAATGTGTTTAGGTCAATGGAAAAATGTTTTTCTCTCGCCGTTCAATATCTATACTGCCCTCGGAATGGTTCTTTCAGGCAGTGGGAACAATACGAAAGCCGAGATGATAAAGGCAATGCAATTGTCTGACTGTTTAGAACATGATCAAGTTCATCATGAGATTGCTCAACTTCTAAATGATTGTTCGAAACCTAGTGAAGGTGTTAATATAATCCTTGCTAATAGATTGTTCGTTGCACAAAATGTGAGAATCAAGGAACAGTTCAAAACTAATCTGAAGACATACTACGATGCTCCAACAGAACATGTAATTTCTTGCTATTTGTTACTATTTTTTGCGCAAAGGTGGCATTTGAGACTGACATAGAAGGTTCTCGAAACCGGATAAACCAGTGGGTTAGTAAACAAACTAAAGGACAAATTCAAGAACTGCTTTCACCCAGTTCTTTAACAAAGGACACGTCTGCTGTAGTGACAGCTACTACATACTTCAAAGGTAAAAGGATACATGAATCTAACTGTGAATAATTATAAATTTCATTTTAACTGCATCCACTTTATATTTGTCTACCTGATATCAGTTGAAAAATCTTAACCGGTGTTGTTATTTAGGTTTGTGGAATATGTGTTTTCCTGAGGATAACTCACATACTAGCGAGTTTTATGAATTGAATGGATCAAAAATGATTGTGAAGTTGATGTATAACGAATCATATTTCGATATGGTCAGTTTACCCCACTTGAGGTCACGTGCTGCGAAGATACCATTTAAAGACCCTAAGTGAGTAATAATATTTAAAGGATTGTTTTGTATTTTACTGCTTTGTGATGTGCTTTTAGAAAACTAATGTAATAATTTTCAGTAGTAAGCTAAATAACAAACACTGATAGAAAATCACTCATAATTGTAGCATTTTGAGTTCTCCACAATATGTATCAATTTATTCAACACTTAAAATTGAGGTTTGAACGTGTAATCTACTAGTTGCTAGAAGGTGTGCTGCTTTTATCGTCTCTTCATTTAGTGAAGGGCTCGAACTAATAGACTAAATTTATAATTATTATGCATTTACAATTGATTGACCAATGAGTAGTGATCAGTTCCCTCAAGTATACAGGTACACCTTGCTAACAGCTGTCAAATAGCACGAAACCTATGTCCAGGGTTTGTTGTTTATTACTTGTAACCACCGCCGTACTTATTTTAATGTATGTTATTATGCTGCCATACTTGTATGTCGGTATTCTAAACACTAATCAAAACATTTTTTATTCATATCTGTTCAACTAGTAAAGTGTTTTAACGTCGTTTCGACTTTCAACCACAAACTATTTTACACACATTTCAGTGATTTTTTAAGCTGTAAGGTCAAGATTAAGTGCGATCCAATTGAAATGTAAATTCTTAGACCAAAATGAAGGGTACAGATTTTATGCAGGGATTATATATAGTATTTTATTACTGAAAATGTATAATGAGATATATTTGACTCTGCGATACAGTGAATAAATACTTAATAAATCTACCACTGGAAACAACTCCAAATAATGTTAGCTTAACCAAAGTTGGTTCAGTTTATGAAAGATAACTATCTGATGCACTTTGAAAACTGTAGGTGAAACTGGGTGTGGTAGTACGAATGCACCATGTTTTTATATTGAGATTATTGAATGTATCCGTTTTTGTCTAATTATTCCTTGATATTACTTTAGTATCCCTTCTTTTTCAAACACTTCGTTACCCAGGTTTACGTTATTGATCATTCTTCCAGATGCAAATGACGGATTGCCCGATTTACTGGATTCAATGTATAAACATGGTGGAATTTCTTCAATACTTTCCACGAGTTTTCAAAATACAAAAATGCGTTTGTATTTGCCTAAATTTAGATTAAGAGAAGGTTCTGCAATAAAACTGAAAGATCATCTGCGGAAATTGGGAATAAACGATGCATTCTGTTCTTTATCAGCTGATTTTTCAAATGTTTCTGACTCAGATAGGATGTGTATATCAGATGTGATGCATAAAGCTGTTTTTGAAGTAAGTCAATTAGATACATGTAGAAAACACATTTTTGGGAATTGTTTTGATCTCAGTTAATTATGTACCAGTTTTGAGGAGGTACGATTGTTCCGGTTTTTTAATATTCATTGGCTATTTGTAAATGTAGTTGAATATGTAATATACAATTATGTTATCAGTTCTGGCTATTAGTAATACATTTTCATAGTTGCATAATTTCTTGAATCTCGTGTTGATTGACAAATGTTCACTGAAATCAAATGCAATTTATAGCACATCATTTGGTTATAAATACAAACGTACATATTTGCATTTCTTTTTATATTCAACACTACTGAATAGTTACGAAAATGAGAAAAATTTGTGTGTTATGCACAAATTGTGCACAAGTCACTAGAGTTTTCGAAGAAATCGATTGAATAAAATTTAACTTGTTGTTTCGTAAAACAACAGATAACATCAATATTTGGTTCACTGTGTTCATACACAATATTGCACATCTTTCCGAGTCAATGGTTGTCTGCTCAAAGTCATATTTCAACGTGAGCTAGGACTGATCTTGCCCTACATCCATTAAGTAGTATGCTTACTAATTCACTTCATGTCAATATTAACATACGAATGATAAAAAGCTTGATCTAGGTTGGTGTATACCACTTTCGTCATAGAAATGACAGCATTACAGAGAGAATTTGTATGTTTACCTGGATACAAAATTTCTGATTACCTCAAGTGCTTAACTGTAGACTTTTGTCAAAATTTTCAGTCTTTCCTATCTGAATCCCTGTTATAAAATGTTGTCATTGATTTTCTTGATGGAAAATTCTCTCTAATTAATGGATTGATACAATAACACTCATCTCAATTTGATGTACTTTCAGAATACCATAGGTTTACCACCGAGTATATTCAGTTGCCAACAGAATTTGTGTTGATGTGGCTATCATTAAAACAAGGTCGAGTATTTTGTTTTTGAGCTTTCATTAAAGACGTACCAAATAAGCAATAATTCTGATATACGAATATTAGTCAAGATTAGAACGAACAGTTTGACAGAAATTGGGCGTCAGTATAGAGGTCACATATACGGCACTATTTCTCTTATCTACCTATCCTTTAGTCTGCATGATATGTGGGAAGAGGGTTGTCTCGACCTATTTTAGAGTATTTAGTACTACCCTGAGATTTATAATACATAGGTCTGATTCATGACTGGACAGCGTTGAAGGAAGAAATCTTTCCCATCACTAAGCTATGATCTGATAGGTTGGCAAGCGGAGAGAGTAAACGATCGAGTTGGAAATTACCATATTTATTCCTCATTTGACGAACCGAACTCAAAATAGGTAAATAAATAAATGACTAACGTGATCACAACTCTCGTGAGATACAATTATATCCAAACAACGGGATTAAAATATGGAAATAGAATACAAGGTGACTGAGATTACAGTAATTTTGTTATAAAAGAATATTAGAATAATTTTTACATCACATCACTACCTTTTGGCGGCGGGGGTGTTGTTTACTGAATTGTTGAACACGGTGAGTCCAACTAGGGAGTTGGAAAACCCTGATTCCAAACCAATGGTGCACATGGGTTCCAAGAACCTAAGGAAACAAATGCCGTATGAACGTATTGTTGGTCATCACCTACTTGCTTCGATATGGGCACCTGAGCAGTATCCCAACCCTGACAGAAATTAAATGATTTATGTTGCTCATATCTATTTGGTGCATCCTTTTACCAATGTTTGTGTATTTAAATAAATAAATAAAAAAACTAAGTAATATTATTTTGTGTATTTTGAATTATTCGAGACAGTATACAAATAGTATCTTTCATTGTTTGTCTCTGCTTATTTATTCTTTTATTCCCAATACATATATAGGTGGATGAAAAAGGTGCAGTGGCGGCTGCAGCTACAGCGACACAAATGGTATACTGCACATCTCTGAGACCTCACAAACCTGTACCCGAATTTCGTGTTGATCATCCATTCTTTATTTCAATTGTTTGGAATAATTGTCTACCAATATTTCTTGGACATATTACATCACCATTGAATGACTAATAATAAGAAAAGTTGATCATTTATTAGCTTACAAGAATGATCAAATTGCCTACTATTGATTTTGTTATTCATATATGACTAGTAATAATTTTAATGAGAGAATTCATTTCACTTTTATTTCTGTGATCAGGTATTTTTTTGGAGTTCTTTTTTAATGTTTTGATGATTTTTTAAAATTCTTTTTTATAATATGACTTTTATGTTCACATGGTTACTGATCAGTAACTAATAAAACTTTGTTCTGTTCTTCATATTCGTATTTTTAAAATAACACATATATGTTGTTAGGTAATAGTAAAGACCAGATCTATGGAATTACGTCATAGCCTATAAAGATCGACTAGCTATTCAAATGGTATGAAAATAACACACGTATGTGCACCAGTGACAATTTTGAAACCACAGAACTCAAATGAGATTATATGGATTGATATTTTTGTGCCATTACGTGAAAACAGGATGCCTGTAAACATTTTGTAAGTTGAACCTATTCTTGTGTGAATAGTCAGTTTGGCGATACTCCACAATCTCAACTCATTTTTGGTACATCAGTGATTTACATATTTTTTGATGATAAGATTTCAGAAATTGTTGCAATGAAAATGTAGAGAACAATGTGGATTGGATAGCTGATATGAATTGTTTTACACTATAGATTTATTATTCACTATTCAGTCAATTGATGTTGTTGTCTAATGAATGAGTGAGAATGGAGCGTGAATCGAAGCGGTCATTTTAGTTTAGACATCTTATTGTCTTCAAATGAATACTGTATATTCTCACTTGTATATTTATTACGTATGATTGACATGAAAATTATCGATGTATGAACAGCAGTTATGAATGTGTAGAGTAAATACATAGTGACAATTATGAAGTACACTTTGAATCCGAAAAATCGTAACGAAACACATAGCATAATTGTATTCAGTTGGCTTTTTCTGGACATCATGAGAATGATCATCCACGAAAAACTCTATCTCGATTTCTCAATCCTGCCACTTCTTACCATCAGTGATGATGTTCGAAAAGCAGCTGTAATGAATTGGATTTCCAATATACAGGCAATATTCTAGTACTGAACAACTTGTAATCAGTGTTCGCAAACTTGGAATTAGAATTCAGCATGTGTGAATCTGATACTTTTTCTGGTAAAAAATAATTAATTTCAAAAGATCCTATATTATATCATAAGATGTACTTTGATTGATTTCAGAGCAATTACTGTGCTTAATTATTTACGTATGTTGTTCGTCGTGAAGGAGCATAGGTCGCCCATTATGATGACTGAGGTCTCCTATTTCTGCCTGTATACATCTTATCTTCGGAACATAAATCTAATTTCGTGTTAATCATATGTAATCGACCCAGCTTATCACTACTACAATACTCAGCATGTCACAGTCATTCTTAAAGCTATTATTACAGAAAGCTTTTCTCTTTCAGACTTCCAGACTCACAAAGAACCACAGATACCTCATAAGTTAAGGTTTATCACCAATTTACATATATCATTCAATAAAATCTGTAGTAACACTCATGATTATTTTGAAGAACGGTTAATCCCTTTCATCTGACAGACAACGTTATCGACAGAGTAACAATTCGTTTATTTCCTTGAGTTGGAATAAGCGCTATCATAACCATGTCAATGTGTTTATTTGAACGCTTGGTGCAGTCTACGCATATCGCTCTCTCACTCAAATCTTGATCTCCTAAATCTTGCTTGATATATTATTTTCCTTCCATGCCAAGGCTGATAGCGACATTCCGACATTTCTTTTGTCTTCGTAAACGTCGAACATCCCGGTATATCCAGGAATGGCCATCTTCTAATTTGGAACTGTCCAGGATACGTAAGGTTGAGTCACCCGACTGTATAACTGCCTGAAATGAGTCCATGACTTACGCTGATGCCGTTGAGTCAATTTCCAGTTTTCAAGCAATGCTACGGAGTCCATTGCCTCCATATCTGCCTTCCATATGTTACGACAGGTCAGCACATTTGTTTGACAGGCAATCTCAGCCATGAATTTGAGTGATGTGACTGCATGGTCACTTATCCCTAGTGGTGGGAGGAAAGTCATTTGACCGATGTCATCACCTTATGTGAAGACTAAATACAAAAGAGAAGAGGGGTTTCGAATTCATATATTGTGAGATTTCTAACTTGTTGGGATTAAGCTAGGATAATGGAGGTTTCAAACAGTTTGCAGTTGAGTGACATTATCGATTACCCTACTTCTAAGTTGACTCAATTTATATATGGTGCATTAAAGTCGCCTACTATAAAGCTTTTACCCCTATTACACCAGGACATAATTTTGCTTAGGAGGAAATCATGTACTACACATTTCGGACCGCGATATACTACAACTAATTCAATATCTTACCGTCTACATTTCAGCTTGCAACGCACCAGTTCACATGTCCCTGAAACGCGTACCACTGTCTCGACTGCTGTTATTGTTGGGGTCCTTTTGGTGTACAGAATAACCCTACCTCCTATACCGTTCAATCTATCAGCCCTACTGGATGAAATACCAGTCAACTGTGTGTCATTATCTAATACTTCTGACGTTAACCATGTTTCTGACATAGCAATATAATCCGGTTTCTCTTTATCCATCATTATCTTGAGTTCCGCCATTTTATTTAGTAGGCTGCTAGTGTTTGTGTAGCATACCTTTAGTTTTGTGAAGAACTTTGCGTTATCACCCAGAGTGGTTTTGGAATCGTTTTGCTTTGAAATTTCACAATCTGAAGACCCTTAAGAACGAGGTTTCTTTTAATGTTTTGGTGGCACACGTTTATTTCAACTTGTGCAGCTCGTCTCTTAATACGACCAGCTATGTTGTGATCCTGACGGACGTATACTCCGGATCCAATCAGTTTACGTGAGTTACAGAGTATTAGGTTTCTTTCTTCAACCATAGCAAAGGTGACCTTCATGATGTGGCGTTTCCAAATACTTTCAGAATCTCCTTTTTGTCTTATTCTATAAAGTTTACAGACGCTAACTCCTGAAACTGTTTCTGCGAGTAACTGGCCCAGTAAGTACTTGATAAGACTGAGGTCGTGCTGAAATCTAGTCTTTGGTTCCTTACTGGAAGATTCTCTTAGCTGGTGAACAATGACCTCTCAGTGAGGTCTGTCTTGACACTCTGTGGAACATTAGTTCCTGAAACCGTCTCTTCCTTGCAATCCGATTTTAATTCAACGTCAAACGCAGAGGTTACGTTCTGTTTTCTTACTTTTTTCCGAGGTGTGACTGAGAGCCTCTCATTTATCTTGCTTTGTCTCTTTATCACTTCTACACTGCTCGGACGTGGCTCCCCCAAAGCTTGTGTTACATTGATTTGTGGATCCGGAACTGAACCCACAGGTTCACATGCCTCAGCACTGTCAATAGGTAGTTTCTTCTACTCAGCGCGCTTCTTTTTTCTCCTTGTAACAATGCTTTCACCCATATGCTTATATACTTCCCTGATGAGGTCCATCTTTATGGTCTTATTTAAGTCTAGAGCTGGGCTCAGAATAATGCTCTCAATTTCCTCGAAAGCAGAGTTCTGCTCATCTGCTGCTGCCTGTTTATCAGACGGCGATTTCCTAGCTGTATTTAGCATCTCGATCACCTCTAGAATCAGCAGAGATTTGATAGAACAACATTCTTTACACGACCAACGTGATAATGGCTTACAGCACCGTTTATATGGAGACGGTGTGAGTCTACATGCACTTGGGGGATATAATGATTATTAAGTACACAATAGGGGAAGCACCAGTACCCGTGGTCCGGTCTCATAGGGATCTTGGGGTGACAGTGAGCCATAATCATGAGTCCACGGCCGATTCCCGAGAAGTCGCAGCTATGGGGTTTAGAACCCTCCCGACTTTACAGCGGACACTCACTAATTTGAATACTACCATGTTCACTACAATATACACAACATACTTGGAACATGTTACCCAAAGCAATGGTTTCCGCACCTTCAACTGACTCATTCAAGAGAAGACTGGACACTTAGAGAAGCATACTAGAAAAGGAATATCATAGGCCGTAGGCCTTCTGTCCTTACTACACAAATCTCAATCAGAATCTGTATCATGAATTGTAAGTGAATTGCCTGGCGGCAGAAGTTTATGATCAGAGAAGAGAACAAGAACGGAGAATGATTTGTGTGGAAACGAGAGAACAATGAATTCTGAGACGATTGATTGACAGTTTGCAAATGAGTTATTTACTGTATGGTTCTCAAATTTTACCAAGATATTCTATAATTTTGTATTCAAATGCATTTGACTGAAACAACTTGTGTTCTTGTTCACTACGGACCCACCCGTGCGACTAACCCTGTCGTCTATCACCCAAAACTTTAATTAATCGATGAAGGACACTAATCCGACACAAAATTCGTCCTTATTCACCGAAGCAACCGTTCAGCTGTTTGAAATATACTTTGGTAGTACTAGTAAAACTTGTTCGACGAAATATCGCCTACGTGATTGAATTCCTACAACTGTGGATGAGAATTTTATTTGAAATTAGAAGGGATTAAATGAATAAACGATCTTTGAATATACAGAAGCACTTCATATAGCATGATAATAGCTTCAGTTTATAATGATAAGACATTTCTATATATGTACAACTGGTCATCTCGAGTCAAATTAGTCAGGATTATCACTTTTTCGACTGCCTGCTTTGAAGATGCCATAGGTATTCGGAGTTTGATAACGCTTTAACCAGTAACACCTTCTAATACGAATCGTACCCATAAAGTGAAATCAAAAGACAGAAGCGAGGATGTTCGAAGATATATTTGATAGGCTATCAATATATTGAGGATCGTCTGATCTAATCTGGCTAGCGATTGCAGGGGTTGTTGAGCACGGCGTTCCCAATCGTGCTCTGGTGCGGATGCACGACCGAGCGCTTTCAGCACGATGAGAACATTAAAACCAATGTGGTCAGCATCCAATGTCGAAAACCTACAGAGCTATTTATTTTGGGGATTTATTTACCGCTACAGATCACTCCCCTCTAGTGGGGTAGTGATGACCCTAACGAGTTTGCCGTTGGGAGACACTCTTCTGATAGCTTGCTAGGTTTAGCAGCGTCTGATCGTCTTTCTTTACTATAAGGGACCATGAAGTACACAATATAGTAAAAAAAGAAGAAGTACAATGAAAATTTCAGTTCCCCGAAAACTGTGCAAGTGCATGTCGAAATGCACTCGTACGCGCGTAAAACACAAAGCGGGCGAAAAAATGCAAAACATAAACTCATGTACACGTAATAGCGTAAAAAAAAGATTTTTATAATACGGTTTTTTTAAATAAACATATGAATATATAAGCATATTAAAATTTTTTAAATATATATAGTACGAAGGAAAATCGAGACGATATAAAATGTCAACTAGTATCTTACGTGCAATAATCGTCCAAATGTTCTGGAAATCTTACTACTCTTCCAGAACGCGTTGTTTTAAGTTTATTTTCTGATACTGTAGAAATATCATCGTGTGTGTTGGCTGTCGGATAAGGTATTATAGGTGTGGGAGTCGTGCCGTGCTATTGTACCGAGGAAAAATCGACGTGAATAGGATTGCATTGTAAACACGCTGCTTTGAGGCGATCGATGCTGATTTTATCGTTGGTTCCGTTCTTATCGACTATAAAGTACTTGGGTTCGCGTTGAACTACTCTGAAGAATCCTTCGTATGCTGATTCGAGAGGTCGTCGATGTGAGTCTCGACGAACAAAGACGTGTGTAATATATCGCAAGTCAGATTGAACGAAAACATCAGTTGATTGCGGTCGACCGGAAACAGGTTAAACTGAATGCGTTGCGTTTGTAAGCCTGTTCGTATAGAAGGTTACATCCATGTCCATTGGTGAAGATGAAGGATCCATGAATTCTCCTGGAAGCCGAATTGTCGTTCCATAAACGAGTTGAGTCGCAGTGTATCCAATGTCAGCTTTCACTGCATTGCGTGTACCTAGTAAGATGACTGGAACAGCGTCAGTCTACTGAGGAATGTTTGCAGCTGATAGTGAAGCGTTTAGTTGTCGGCAAAAGCTTTCTACCAACCCGTCTACTTGTGGATGGTAGGCGGTCATTCGCAAGTGAATGATTCCTAATAGTGCAGTCAGACAACGGAAAAGTTCAGATTCCAAATGGCGTCCACGACCTGTAGTGATGGTTGAAGGGCAGCCGAACTTTGCTACCCATCGTTCGACGAAAGCACGGGCCACTGTTTCAAAAGTGATGTCCTTGGTAGGTGCTGCCTCTGGCCATCGAGTGAAACGGTCTACGCAGGTCAAGAGGTAATAGTATCCATTTGAATCTGGTGAAGATCCTACCAAATCCAGATGAACATGGTCGAAATGAGCATCGGGAGTTTTAAATAAGCCTAACGGACATTTATTGTGTTTGATAACCTTAGATTTTTGGCAGCTTACACAGGAGCGTGCCCACTCCCTCACGTCTTTATTCATGCCAGACCAGCAAAACCGTTCTGCTATAAGCTTGATGGTTGCACGAACACCTGGATGAGAAAGTTTGTGCAACGTATTGAAGACGTTGTGTCGATAACGTTTCGGCACGATTGGGCGATCCCTACCTGTAGATGTGTCTCAAAGTAAGGTTTCCTTACCTGTTCCCATCTGTTTGATGCGTAGTTTGAGGGTTGTAGACGATAACTTGTGCTGAAGATCAGTGTCTTCTTTCTGAAGCTCGGCGAGTTTAAGAAGGTCGATTCCTTGGAAACTGTTCAAGGAAGTTATGCGAGACAAGGCGTTTGCAACTACATTGTTTGCTCCAGAGATGTGTTGAATATCTGAAGTAAACTGCGAAATGTAGTCCAGTTGTCGAGACTCACGGGGAGAGTACTTGTCTGAAGGAGGGCTTAGAGAGAAGGTGAGCGGTTTATGGTCCGTGAAAAGATTAATTCACGACCTTCGATGTAGTGTTGAAAATGCCGTACAGCACAATACATAGCTAGGAGTTCCCTACCGAATGTGCTGTACCTCGACTCGGTGTCTAGCAACCGTCTAGAGAAAAATGCCAACGGTTGCCAGGAGTTGCTAACCCATTGTTGTAAGACTCCTCCGATCGCTGAGTCGGATGCGTCTATTGCGATGCAAATGGGCGCTTCAACTAGAAAAAGAAGTTACGCAAACAGACAAATTAGTATTTCCATCTACTAGCCTCCGTTTGCCCGTATCAATGAGTAGATTATGCCGTTGTGGAAGGTCTATACCAATGATTGGCATAGAAACATCTGCAACAACGAAGATCCAGTGTATGGGTTTGCGTAAACCCACGTTAAGGTAGACGTACCTTTTACTGTATGTGGTGATAGGCTTTCCATTTGCCGCCAGCAGGTTTAAATCTGATTCGCGAAGCCGGACTTTAGAATTTGCAGGAAGAACGCCAGCTTCCGTGCTAGTATCGAGGACATAGCGAACTCTCGTTATCACATCTGTGACGTATAACAGACGGCTGTGTTCGCCGGCTACAGTTTCCAATAACGCGTGCCGGCTTGGAAGTTTCCCGAGTTGTTTTTCGAGTCAGTCGGTTTTGAGATAGGAAAATTGCAGGGTTTTCCGCAATTTCTGGAAGACTTTCCATACTGGTTATGATACCACACCAGTCGGGGTTATCTGTCTCTCGTGGTCTAGAGACAGATCGCTTACGTGAAGTACTTCTACGTGGGGTGTGTGATCGCTTACGGTCGTTACGAAAATTAAGAAAACGCATAGGTGTATGACATGAATCTGTTGTCAGTCTGGGTCGTTTGAAGTTTTCATTTGACTGAAAAAACCTCGACATTAAAAGATTTCGTGATTTCTAAAATGTGGCCGGCAGATGCAGCCAGCTCGTCTAAGGCATTATTTTGAAACGAGACCAGCACAGCTTGCACGTGTTGAGGAAGTTTGGATAAGAAAATTTATTTGAATAGGCTATCTCCGAAGGTTTTTTGGCCGATAACCTCTCTCACTCTTTCCAACATGTCTGTCGCAGAGCCGTGTTGCAGGTCGATGTTATTATGGAATTGGTCTAACCTTTGTTGATCGATTAGATCTCTGCGTTTAAGGAAAGAACGCCTTAAGGTTTCGTACGGTTCAGAAACATCACTAGTAAACATACTAGGTGGTACGTACCTGTTGAATTCCCGCGGTAGTGCCTTGACTACTGCACGGAATTAAGCACGTGTATCGTTCACGCCTTGCTCGTAGAAGTCGGCATTTGCGTAGTAGAACCAGGCTTCAATGTTGTCTGGCCAGAAGGGCAATAGTTGGAACGAAGGTAGGGACATAGTCTTTGGCTCAAGTACCTTCAGTGTCTGTTCCGTCATGGTGCAACATCAAGTACGAAAATGAACGAATAAAAAATATATCGAAATCAAACACACGGGAAAAAATATCACAGTATATAAAAACATTAATATAAGACAATAATTTACATAATTCCAAAAAGGAACAGACTCACAGTTTACAATTTGGTGTGCCAGACACTTTAGGCTCACCAATGAAGATAGATACAGAATATGATTAAATTTATACAGCAAAGACAACCTGTCACAAACAAGCTTATCAAAACACATAAATTCTTATATGTAGACTGATGAAAAGGGATTAATTAAGTCTGAGTTGTGGATAATTATTCTTGTTATGACAAGAGTGAAAATTACGCAGTTAGTCTATCCAATTCAGATAGAACTAAATATAGCGGTAAACAAATTCCCGAAATCAATAGCTCTGTAAGCCTTCGACATTTTATGCTGACCCCAATAATCTTAATGGACTCACATATCTGAAGGCACTATATCACGCTTGCGCAAGAGATCACAAGTGATAACACGGTGGTCAACTTCTAGCTAGTTTAGATCAGTCATGTATCGATATATTGATAGCCTATCAAATATATCTTCGAAACTTTTCGCTTCTGACTTCTGATTTGATTGCATGGACAGGTTTTGATTAGAAAAGGTGTTACTGGTTAAAGTGTAGTGAAAATACAAATACTTGTGGCATCTTCATCAACGAAATCACAATGATGCCATTTCCAAGCACAGGCACTTTATACCAAGCAGAATTCTATTTCATAATCAACAATGTAATTTATTTTCACAGGAAGAATTACAATCTATTAATTTAGTTGTTAGTTCAAAACTCATATATGCAAAGATCTGAAGCTTATCCACATTCAAATACAAATAGTGTAGATGTATTGTACGAAATTTTCCTATTTAAGTATGAATATATTAATGTCCAAAAGCTTTATCACAGAGAAACGAAAGCGAGAAAATTGTATAAAAGGAAATAAAGTGAATCATGTAGTTTTCTTTAAGTTAATGAACTATCTTTTGCCTTCACAGATGTGATCCAGCATTCTGTATCACTGGCTTAAAACGTTTGCGAACGCTAAGAATACCAAGTGACTTCAAGAAGCTTGGCAGTTATGACAATCAATCTTCAGCAAACACGTCAAAACCTAATCAATCCATCAACAATTCAGAAAATTCAAGAAATAAAATACAGGAAAGTGGATTAGAACGAACGAAAACGGAATTAGAGAAAATATTCGGATAAAGACAAGATGAAGTTTAACAAAAACCAGCCAAGGTAGTGGTTAAAGAGATACGCTGTAAGCGATATGTGAAGGAATTGCAAAGCTTTGTATCTACTTTACGTCTGTGCTAGAGACGTTCTCCAAAACAACAATGAAAGTTTTAACATCAAACCATCCATCACAAAAAAGAAACTGCGCCAAAAAACTCACATGAGTTATAAATCTCGATTTTAATCGCCATGGATCTGACTCCACGTCGATCATATGAATGATTGTTATTGAAATATCCATATCGTAAAACCTCACATGATTTATAAATCTTCTCGATCATCGCGTTGATTATTCTTCATCAAAAATAGAAGTGTCTCATTTTAACTTTACCCTCCATTCGAATCGCTTAACAAATGAACTATCCAGACTCATGAATAATTTATCAACATTCGTCTGCGAAATAAATTCACTCCCATCTTCTGGACTCCGTGTTGACGATTACCTTTACTCGTCCTGCAATACCGCTTAAATACTCATTACTTACTTACTTACGCCTGTTACTCCCAATGGAGCATAGGCCGCCGACCAGCACTCTCCAACCCACTTTGTCCTGGGCCTCCTTTTCTAGTTCCATCCAATTCTTGTTCATTTTTCTCATGTCTATTTCCATTTCTCGGCGTAATGTGTTCTTCCGTCTTCCTCTTTTCCTTTGGCCTTGAGGATTCCATGTGAGGGCTTGTCTTGTAACGCAGTTGGGTGCTTTCCTCAATGTGTGTCCTATCCACTTCCAGAGCTTCTTCCTGATTTCTTCCTCCACTGGGATCTGGTTTGTTCTCTCCCACAGTACGTTGTTGCTAATAGTGTCCGGCCAACGGATCTGAAGTATTTTGCGTAGACAATTGTTAATAAACACCTGTATTTTCTGGATGATGGCTTTCGTAGTTCTCCAGGTTTCTGCCCCATACAGTAGAACTGTCTTGACATTTGTATTGAAAATCCTGACCTTGGTGTTGGTTGACAGTTGCTTTGAGTTCCAGATGTTCCTCAGTTGTAAATATGCTGCTCTTGCTTTGCCGATCCGCGCCTTCACATCTGCATCAGATCCACCCTATTCGTCGATGATGCTGCCCAAATACGTAAAGGTTTTTACATCTTCCAAATCTTCTCCGTCAATTGTGATTGGATTGGTGCATTCTGTGTTGTATCGGAGAATCCTGCTTTTCCCTTTGTGTATATTGAGACCTATTGCTGCTGCCACACTGTTCGTCTTCTCCTGCATCTGTTGTTGCGTTTGGGATAGAAGGGCCAGATCGTCTGCGAAGTCTAGATCATCCAACTGCATCTTAGATGTCCATTGTATCCCGCGCTTCCCTTCAGACGTTGACGCCTTCATGATCCAGTCGATCACCAGGAGAAAGAGAAAGGGTGAGAGTAAGCAACCTTGCATAACACTGGTCTTCACTTCGAACGACTTTGTCAACTGTCCTCCATGCACAATTTTGCAGTGTAATCCATCATATGAGTTCTGTATGATATTGACTATCTTCTGAGGCACGCCGTAGTGTCGAAGAAGTTTCCATAGTGTTGTTCTGTCCACGCTATCAAATGCCTTTTCGTAGTCAATGAAGTTGATGTAGAGTGATGAATTCCATTCAAGTGATTGTTCCACAATGATCCGTAGAGCTGCGATTTGGTCTGTACACGATCTACCCTTACGGAATCCTGCCTGTTGGTCACGAAGTTGGGCGTCTATGGAGTCCTTCATCCTGTTTAACAATACCCTGTTGAAGACTTTTCCCGGTATTGAGAGAAGAGTGATGCCCCTGTAGTTATCACACTTGCTGAGATCGCCTTTCTTCGGTATTTTGATCAGAAGTCCTTCTTTCCAGTCTGTTGGTACTTGTTCCTCATCCCAAATCGTATTGAAGAGAATGTGGAGTATCCTTGCAGTTGCCGCTACGTCTGCCTTTAGTGCCTCTGCTGGGATGTTGTCCGGTCCTGATGCTTTGCCACTCTTGATTTGTCTTATGGCCATGTTGATTTCTTCAATTGTTGGTGGGCCAAAATTGATTGGGAGGTCCGTGGGTGCTGCTTCGATGTTGGGTGGGTTCAGTGGAGCTGGTCGATTCAACAGTTCTTTGAAGTGTTCTACCCACGTGTTTTGTTGCTCTTCAGTGTTGGTGATTACCTTGCCTTCTTTGCTTTTCACTGGTCGTCCTGGTTTGCGGCGATTTCCAGAGAGTTTCTTTGTCGTGTCATACAATTGTCTCATGTTTCCTTCTCTTGCAGCCTTTTCCGCCGTCGTTGCTAAATCTTCCACATATTTACGTTTGTTGGTTCTGATGCTCCTCTTCACCTGTTTGTTTACTTCTGTGTATTCAGCTTGTGCCTTGGCTTTTTCTGCTCTTGTTCGGCTGGTATTGATTGCTGCCTTCTTGTTCCTCCTTTCTTGAATCTTATCCAGTGTATCAACAGTGATCCATTCCTTGTGATGGTGCTTCTTGTGACCCAGGACCTCATGACATGTTGAAGTAATTGCCTCTTTGATCCCCTTCCAGTTGCTCTCCACAGTAGTTCCTTCTCCATTGAATAGATCATGAAAGGCCTGGAACTTGTTGCTGAGGTCTATCTTGAATTTGTTGAGTTTGTTAGTATCCTGAAGAAAGGCCGTATTGAACTTTTGTGATATTGTCCGCCCCGTTGTCCAGTGCTTCTTGAGTTTCAATTTCATCTTGGCGACCAGCAAGTGATGATCTGATGCTATATCAGCTCCTCTCTTGGTTCTCACGTCCTCTATAGTCTTCCTGAACGTTTTGTTGATGCAGATATGGTCGATTTGGTTTTGTGTAGAGTGATCCGGTGAAGTCCATGTGGTTTTGTGTATGCGTTTATGTGGGAATATGGTGCCGCCTATGACCAGCTTATTGAAAGCACATAGATTTGCAAATCTCTCACCGTTTTCGTTTCTTTCTCCCAGTCCGTGTCGTCCCATGATGTCTTCATATCCCGTGTTGTCCGTTCCAACCTTGGCGTTGAAATCTCCCATCAGAATGGTCAGGTCCTTTGTTGGGCAGTTCTCGATGATTGACTGCAGCCTATTGTAGGATTGATCTTTAGCGTCTTCATTGTAGTCGTTGGTAGGCGCATAGCATTGGATGATGTTCATTGAAATACCCTCTTTCTTTGTTTTGAACGAGGCTTTGATGATCCTTGGCCCATGAGATTCCCATCCTATAAGCGCATTTTGTGCTTGTTTGGACAGCATCGATGCAACTCCTTGTGTATGTGGGGCATTTTCTTCTTCATGGCCGGAGTATAACAGGAGCTCTCCTGTAGTTAGTCGTTGTTGTCCAACTTGTGTCCAATGTGTTTCACTGATCCCAAGTACCTCTAGGTTGTATCTTCTCATTTCTGCAGCAATTTGGAAGGCTCTCCCGGTGTCTCACATTGTACGAACATTCCATGAACCTAAATAAATGGTCGCTCTGGTTGTCAGAAGGGGCATCGGCCTCGTAACATCCGAAGGAATTCGGCTTTCATCATGAGGCGTCATAATTCTTCTAAATGAAGACCTTCTGACTCCCAGGGCAGAGTTTAAAGGGTTTGAAAAATTTTTTCTGGTTAGCGTTTTTTAGCGAGTTAGTTTTCTACGGGATGGGGACGCTAACCCCATGCCCGACCCTCCTCCTTTATCCGGGCTTGGGACCGGCAGTAGCCCCCAGAGGGACTCCAGGCGGAGTTTTAAATACTCATACAAATGATTATATCACTTGTCACTCTTAGATGGATTTATGAGGAAAATAAATGTTTGGTCAGTGTTATTTCAAGGCATATTTAATGAAAATGTTCTTCTTTTCAATATTCTGCTCCTACTGTAGATTCCAAACTTAGGTTTGGAATGAAGAATAACTGTCTGGGTGGTTTAGACACACGCTATTGCCCAGTTGAAACCAAAACAAGGTAATTGAGTAATTGACGATTCCAGAATTCATTATATGTATAAATGTATATTATTAACTAAACAAATATTACCAGACAGTTATTCAATCAATAATTGTTCAATCAATAGTCAAATCTAAATTACAATAACTAAACAAATTGATAAATTATGTAAGAGATCTGCCAAACGCAATGCTCCAACACAATGAAACGGGGGAACACATCAATATGCCTGCCACCAAGACTAAGTATCAACTTAAACAACTTGAATATAACTCAAAAAGAAACATGGAAACGCAGTGAAGGTGAAAGGAAAACAAAAACTACAATAAAATACAAATATCACCATCACAAATGGAATCAAAACGACTGACGGACATACAACTGAACTAATCAATAGAAATAAATTACATATGTAAACATGGAGGCATTTCCACACACAAAATCTTCAAAATGGGTCTTACACCTATATTATCGCTTGTCGAAATCGGTAGGTCTAAATACAATACATAGTATTCAGTAGGTTACTAAAGCATCTAGTACACGCATGAATTCAATGATGATGTGAATGTGTTATATCACATTGACTATAACAGCAATTCATAGGACTCACACTACTTAACAACTGAAAACCATGATCGATTGAATTTATTCCAACACAAGGATCGATTGCATGATTTTGTGCTCAGATGGTATTATTTTCTCGGTCTCAATAGTTCACTGATTCTCAGTCTCGTTCGGTTATCCTCAAATTTATTGGTCACTCACTCGTACGTTTCTTCCTGTGTATTCATTGATTGATCATTACCTTAAGTAAAGAAAAAGTGAAGGAATTGCCACGCACATTTTACATTCTCGTAGATTTTCTCGATCAAAAGTTTGAAACGTAATGCACGATCAAAGTATCTTATTGATTTCCTTTTTATAAAATTCATTTATTAACATCCGCCGTAACGAAATGCCGACAAGGGTAGATATATTAAACTGAAAATTGTATTCACGAGAAACTTTTCGAAAGAATGATGTTATTATGATTGCTACCAAAGGTCGAGATCAGTTGAAACTAGTTTAGTTGGATATGAAAATGTTTTATTTCGTAAGATTGATGAGAACAAACACTGAGTGAAGTTATTTGAACTTTGATAAACTGACCATATACTTGCTGATTAATAGATAGATGGATAGATAGATGTGTGGACAGATTGGTAATGCTGATGACTGAAATGAGTCCTTCATTCGTCACATGGAACATCGATTATTTACAAATGTAGTGGAAAATAAAAGTTATAAATATGAAGGGGATCTCTGCGGTTACACGAAGTGTCATGAATCATATAGATTAGTCCATAACGGAAATGTTTAAACAGTCCAATCGATAAAGTAGTTCAAAAGTCAAGTTGTCATCAAGGTGACATTATTAATTTTAATTGTACTTCAAGTTTCATGAAATAAACAAGTTTTACATCTTAACATATCTTTACTGGTTTTAAAACTATACTCTTTCCATGATACTAAAATCTCTTTAAATGAGAAGGAAAGAGCGACTGGAGAATCGATGTCATTAAGTAATATTGAGAACGCTGGAATTTACTCTTCATTGTTCATTCAGTTGATGTGACACTGTCATGCTTTTGAATGTCTGAAAGACGTAAAATCATTTATTCTTTATGATTCGTTTCTTATCATCGTGATGACTAACAGCTATAGTTGTGAGACTATAATTTATGGACGACCTTTGAGCGACACCAGACTGACCTTGAGACTGTCCTCCTAATAACCAGGATCAAATGAGGATTATGAACCTGTGTGAGGAATTAGAATTATGATTTACAGTTTATGATTAAGATTAAGAATTAGATTTAAGGTTTTCATCACGAACTGACATCAGCTATAATGTCAGAATTAAGAAAGATTAGTTCAGCGAAGCTGTACAATCGTAAATATATATACTTATTTTAACAGGACGATAATAATACTGATAATAAACCTGTTATACATGTTGACCGTGAGGTTAAATAAACAAAGTTATTAAAAAATTCTTTAAAAAACAAGGAAAGTTTGATGATCGTTTGATTGTTAATGGCTTAAGTATTTATCAAAGGATAGATAGGGAAATTATCATTGGAATAGGATAGCTCAGCATCATAAGATAAATGTTGAAATTGAGATGAAATGTAATGAGGATGATCGTGGAAACAAAATGAACCAGTTGGGGGTGGAAAATTTAAGAGGAAGATGGAGGGTGAAGCAGATGGTTGTAAAGGAAGAAGAGTATGAAGAAAGGAGGAAGAAGAAAAGAAGTCTTTATGTTCTTATCAATGAAAAAGAAACTTAATAATAACACTCGCGACAAGAATATGACGAATCTGTAGTCACGACTTCATAGATGAAGAATTGGGCCACTTGAAGGAGATACTTAATAAAAACGGATATCCTTCGATATTCATTGATAAGATCATGAAGCCGAAAGCACCGAAAACACAGATAACTACAGTAGTAAAGAAAACTTTATGCATGACCATCGAATTCAAGGGTGACAGAGCCAAACACACCCTAAAAATGAGAGTTTCCGATTCTTTAAAAAGAACATTACGAATTCTTTACCAATAATCTTAAAGATGAATTATCGCATCTGACCAATTCATTGTGCATTTATCAATTTACCTGCTCATGTGGAGCTAGGTATATAGGTGTTTTGATGCGTACTTTATCCATAAGAACTCAAGAACATTGTGCGGCATGGCTAAAAAGAGGAGGAAGCGGCTCAATAAGAAGCTCAGCTATCGAACACTTTGTGAACGCAGGTCACACAATCAAGACAGACTGCATTCAACGTCATCTACAAGGTAAGTAGAAGCCTCTCAAAAACAATAAGACTGCGTCTTCTTTGCATTGCCGAAGCATTAGCCACACATCTGGAAAGACAAGAATTGTGTGTGCAAAAGCGACTGGTACAACCTCTTCTTTTACCATGGTCCTGATATCCTATACACTTTTCTCTTTCTTCATGCTCTTCTTCCTTTACAACCATCTGCTTCACCCTCCATCTTCCTCTTAAATTTTCCACCCCCAACTGGTTCATTTTGTTTCCACGATCATCCTCATTACATTTCATCTCAATTTCAACATTTATCTTATGATGCTGAGCTATCCTATTCCAATGATAATTTCCCTATCTATCCTTTGATAAATACTTAAGCCATTAACAATCAAACGATCATCAAACTTTCCTTGTTTTTTAAAGAATTTTTTAATAACTTTGTTTATTTAACCTCACGGTCAACATGTATAACAGGTTTATTATCAGTATTATTATCGTCCTGTTAAAATAAGTATATATATTTACGATTGTACAGCTTTCAAAATGAATTCGCTGAAAAGAGAACTCTTCGCTGAACTAATCTTTCTTAAATAATGCCAAAACTCTATTTAAGCGAAAAATCGTTGAGTGAATTTCGCTCCAAAATCCGAGACCTGTTATCTTATACCTGATTGGTTCGTCCATAAATTATAGTCTTGCCATTTTGATGTTGATTGCTATACTACGACAGATTTTGAGGTGATCAGAAAATTGGGAAATCCCACAATAGGACGAAACGGCCGTCCAGTGCTTCCGGGTTTTCAATGGTGGTCTAACATCGATCGGTTCATGATCTCAATCAAAAACCTAACAATCTCCACAACCCCTAAACTGAAAATTGGGAATTACTGAATTGAGTATGGATCAGTTTGTATCGTTGAACTCGATTAAGTGTATTTATGAAGTTGGAAATGTTGAAATAGTAACTAACCGACTAAATGAATACAGAACTAATCATACAAAACAAACTTTCATAAATTTTGATGTGCGGACCAAAAGGTTTAAGGTCACAACTCATAAATAAACGATATATGTAATCATTATTATCAGTTTATATTTTTCACGGACTGAAAAACAATACATCGACTTTCATTTTCGAGGTTATCACAAATGAACTCCATGGGTAATATGCATTGTACTACAGACCTTTAAGGTTATGTCATTAATCACTTGAAAGATTTTAAGAGGGAGTGGGAAGTATGTTAAACTATATATAATGTATACATTAAGCTAACTAACATCAAATAGGACGAAACATGTCCTCAGTTTCACTGAAAACTACACTTATTTAGAATTATGTTTTCTGGTTAGCGTTATTTTAGCGAGTTAGTTCTCTACGGTATGGGGTCGCTAACCCCATACCCAACCCTCCTCCTTTAGCCGAGCTTGGGATCGGCAGTAACTCTAGAAGATCTACTACAATCTACATTTAAATGTCACGTTTATTGTTCACAAAATTCTGTTTCTACTGTCATAACATAGTAACAATAATGAATAGTTTTGAATGACCTAACATGGAGACAACTTTGCTTTACTTAATATATCCTGACATTACTAATATACAGTATATTACTGATTGTAAATATTTATTGATCAAATAAAAGAATGAATTACACATATAGCTAATGGCATATTCATTGATCGTCAAATGACATTCAACTTTTGATATATCTAGCATATCTCGTATCAAATTACTAAACTATATTATTATACAAGGTTATCTATTTGGCGTGATCACCCTTAATCGTTCAGTTTATAGTCACAAATGGTATGATCAGAGTGTGTGTAGGTTATCATATATATATATATATCACTAGTATTTATCACAGTAGTATATCTCGAAAGTGAGACTACAAACATTGATTTTTCTATGTGGTTCACAATTTTTTTCATATTCTTCTGGTCATCAGTTTGTACAGAACATATTCCTCTCAGTAAAATTCATCTGAATCAACATGGAATGTTCACAGATCATCGTGGATTCATTAGATTACTTAGAGGGTTTAACAACGTGAGAAAATCTTTTCCATGGTATGAAGAAAATGCCTTCAATATCACACAAATACAAATGTTCCAGAATTGGGGTTTGAATGTTGTTCGATTAGGTATTATGTGGAGTGGGGTAATGCCAAATATATCAATAGTGAACACTACATATTTAGATCAAATTGAAAAGCTGATTGATTTATATGCTGATCATGGAATTTATGTGATATTAGATATGCATCAAGATGGATTATCTAGCCGATATGGTACTTATGATGGTATACCACTTTGGTTAATTGATCAGTTTAAAAGACCACCATACTTTTTACAAGAGCCTTGGCCGTATAAAAAGTTGCCAGAATGGGATGGAGCATATTATTTAACTTACGAGTGTACTAATGGAGCTCAACAGTTATATGAGAATGTATCTGGTGCTTGGAATCACTGGGGTGATTTTTGGGAAATCGTGGCTAAACAATTTGATAAAAAGTCAAATGTACTTGGTTATGATTTGATTAATGAACCTCCACCTGGAAACTTTTATTCTAATCCATTACGTGGGTTTTCAGGTAAAGTTGTATTTACTAAATCTATCTTGTGCGAAAATTTAACACTACTTTGAGATTTCAAGTCAATAGATTTGTATCAGAAGGGGTTTTGTGGAGATGTAGTAATTTCAGTAGTTGAGATCATGAGTCAATTGAAGCTAGACCACCATGGAAAACCTGGACTCCTCAGCAGTGTGCATCCACGATCCTGCCTTGCGGGATTCAAACCTAGTGCTTGATCATTAGACCACTGTGCCGGCATCCGGTGATGTTAATGTCTAGCTTCGACCAATCCACGAAATTGATTGACACATTCACCATTGTCATCAGTGAGTTACTATCTCATAACAGACCTGGCTGAACTCCACTAGTCACTGCTTCTCACTAACCAGTCACTAGTGAGCATATGTTGATTAGTATCAGAAGGGGTTTTGTGGAGATTGTAGTAATTTCAATAGTTGAGATCATGAGGTGTAAGTTTGTTGACTTCTAATATATGTGTCATAGTGATTTCCGGTTAAGTGCAGCAAAATGAATTGCATTTGGACCATCACTTCTGATATCGAGTGATAATTAGTAATTTATTATGAACTAAATATAGTAAAATACTTAGAATCTCCACTTAAAATTTTTTCAAATGATTTATGATATGACCTTAAACGTCCTCAACTCGATGTGGATGATGATTGGATCTATATTCATTCAGTCGGTTAGTTACTATTTCAGAATTTCCAAATGCATAAATACACTTATTCGAGTTCATCGAGTTCAACGATACAAATTGATCCATTCTCAATTCAGTAATTCCCAATTTTCCGATCATCTGAAAAACGGTCATCTCTATAATTGTTAGTTATCATGATGATAGGGAACTAATTATAATGAATAAATGATTTTAAGTCTTTTAGACATTTAATAACTTGAAATTGTCATATCAACTGAATGAATAATGAAGAGTAAATTCCAACGTTTTCAATATTACTTAACGACATCGATTCTCCAGTAACTCTTTCCTTCTCATTTGAGATGATGTTAGTATCATGAAAGGGGTTTAATTTTAAAATTAGTAAAGATATGTTGGGATGTAAAACTTGTTTATTTCATGAAACTTGAAGTACGATTCGAAGCAGTGATGTCACTTACAAGACAGCTTGAATTTTGGACACTTTATCGATTGAACTTGTTAAATATCTACGTTTTGGTCTATTCTATTTGATTCTCTACACTTCGCGTAACCGCAGCGATTCCCTTCACACTAATAACTTTTATCTTCCACTACATTTGCAAATAATCGAAATTCAAGATGTGCTTTCCTTAATAGGCTGTTGTCACTACTTCGTGACTTTTGTCTTAAGATCAACCGAATATCATTTAAAACAGAAACGTATTTCGGTTGTTATTGATATTCGATGAGACACTACTAAGATTATAAGATATAGTACATTCATGAGAGAAACGAATTTGGATCATCGATTGTGTACTATACTGTTTAATTTGGAGAAACATTATTCTTTCATGTTTGTATGGTGGATTTTCTGGTTTCAGGTTATGCTGGTCGATATAATCTACTACCAGTTTACGATTATCTTGTTGAGAGAATACGTAAATATGACAATTCAACATTAATATTCTATGAACCAGTTACATATGGGATATTTACTCCTCTAAACCCCTCAGGATGGTTAGGGACTGGATTTCGACGTGCTCCTGGAGCTAATCATGATAAATCAGCACCGAATAAAAGTGTTTTGTCATATCATTATTATTGTTGGGTATTACAAACTGATTATCCGAACTCTACAATGCCTTTTTGGAAGAAAATTATATGTGACTCGGTAAATTTCAAATTCTTTCAAACTCTTAGTTTTCCAACATTAATTGTTAAACTGTTGTTCATATTATTGTTGATATAGTGTATCATATTGTTCAGATAACTTTAGTTGATCAGAATAATTAAATATAGGCTAAATCAAATAGGTAGTAAGTACTATGTCATTCAAGATTAGACTCATTTTCTAATCTGATGAGATATTACGGGCACATATTATTCTATAGTCACAAATTCTTCTCCAAACATGAAATTCTCATTTCACTGTTCCTTTAACTCTTCATTTCTACATTGTGGTGAATTTATAATTCAAGACTATTTGTGTAAATCCCCTGATATTGCTCATGAATAGACAGATAGAATACCTTTTAAATGAGACTAAGTTAACTTATTTTCTAAATTCATTAAATACATAGGATAGGAGTTGATTGATGCTTTCATTCATTATACCATTTACATGTTTTATGTATTTAAGCGTTGACTACCCATTCCCAGATAGTTATAACATTTTAACAAGAGATTTACTCGTGTTGACATACCTGTTACATTCGGGAGGAAAGAACTCAGTGAAGTCACTTAAAAACAGATCGTGATATTAAAAGTAACACAGAGTTCTCCATATCTTAGACATTGACTAGCATTTCAATCTAAATATGGTTTCCTCTCTGGTTGTGAAATAATCAGATACATGCATCTTCACCTTTTTGAATAATGTATATACTGGAGCTGGTTTGCGCGATACCAATAAATCCAGGCTAAACCGGGTCGCCCTTTAAAAAAGCACAAATGTTACCAGAGATTGATTGTCTCCACTATATGTGTTTGCCAAGATTTTTAAATTTTATAGTTAACACCATAATTTGAACTTAACTGGACAAGCATTTAGGACCGAAACCACGAAGCAATTATTTCACCATTGTATTAAATAAAAAAACGATCACATATAACACCGTCGATAAAATACAGACTTTAACAATAAAACCATCAATATCAAGGTGCAGGTTTGAATTGCGAAACGAACATTGATATAGCGGGATGGGTCTCTTGGAAAACAGAAATTAGTGTCTAACGTTATTCAAGAAGGCATTGAAGGTCAGAATCCAATACAATCCACTTCTCATACTTCATGGTTGTGTGAAATACTATTTTCATTTCAGTTGTAGTTAATTTTCTCTTCGTCACCGTTATTTTCTTACTTTGATTCATTCATCCTAGTGAAACAGCAACTTATTCACTAGTCCTGTACTATCGATAAAAAATTATGCTTTTGATTGAGATGATGAACCGATTGATTTTAAACCACCAGTGAAAACCTGGAGGCACTGGACGGCCGTTTTGTCCTATTGTGAGGGTCCTCAGGAAGTGGCATCCACGATCCCGCTTGAGGGATTCTAGCTCAGAGCATTCATTCTCGCGCGCGAACGCTTAGCCTCTAGACCACTGAAATTGCCGGCATTCAAAGGTGTAAATGTCTTGCCTCAAACAATCCACGAAATTGCGCAACCGTCTTCCACTGTACTGAGATAAATACCTGTCTCTACCCGACACGGATTAGTTCCACTGGCACAGCTTCTCACATGAAATCCGAGAATTCCCTCACGAAGCTAGTCACTAGTGAGCACATGGTTAAACGTTCGCGCGCGAGACTGAAGGCCCTGAGTTTGAATCCCGCAAGCCAAATCATGGATGGGCACTGCTGGGGAGTCCTACAATGGGACGAAACGACCGTCCAGTGCTTCCAGGCTTTCAATGGTAGTCTAACATTAATAGGTTCATGATCTCGATCAATAACTTAATAATCGCCACAACCCTATACTGACAGAAAAATTATGCCTCTAAATCATTCACTATCTAATTTTTTTTCGGATGGAACAATGTTCATTATGTATGGTTGAAAACATTGATTATTTACATTGCTATTTGCTTTTCAAATTACATTTAGTTCCTCTTACCAACTGTGATATCCAATGCAATTAAAGCAACAAAAATAACTGGAGGTGGTAGATTTTTAACTGAATTCGGTTTGTGTGGAGATGATGGAAATCCACGTAGTGTAAACACATTGGAATGCAATGCGGTATTGGATGAAGCTGATAAACATTTTGAATCATGGACATATTGGGATGGAAACTTTTTAGATGAAGTAGGAAATCCTATTAAAAGTGAGGTAATAAAATTTTGAACTTAAGTGTTCAATAGTATTTTTGTTCGAATTTGAGGTAATTTAGCGAATTTGTTTAATGGTACTGATGAATCCAGAAGTTTACACCTCAAATAAAGTCAGACGTTTATCCAGAAGGATAACAAGTGTTTAAGAACTGAAATACAAACGTTATAGGAGCTGGGCTGTATTAACTCAATCGAATTAGTCAGAAAGTGTCACTTAGTTGTTCACTGTAGACTAATGCTTTGGGTATGCGCCACCACAATCATTTTGATTGGATTTGCAGTTTCGACAGTTCAGTAAGTACTAAAATACTCAGCAACTTTATATAATGCTGGCTTGAAACTGAATGAATGTGATGACCAATTTGTACATGCACGAATAGTTCAAATGACTCGTAATGAGTATGATCCAGTGTATTGTTTCTCATTGTTCATCTTTCTTTCCTTTTTCTCCCACGCCCATAGGTGGAATCTTTCATTCGTCCTTATCCCCAATCAACAAATGGGATATTTCGTAAACAACAATTCAATCATAAAACCGGAAAATTTAGTTTCTCCTTCATTACAAACCAGTCGAGTAATGAGTATAGTAAGAAACAGATTTTAATTGCAGAAATTTACATACCATTATCTGTACATTATCCAAATGGATTTTCAATGAACATAAAACCAAACAATTTAATTACTAAAATGAAGGGAAATATACTGTCTTTATACTTGCCAACTGATGTAGGGAATAAACATTTACTCGTTGACATTGAGATTGTTAGAAAATAACACAAGTTGGACATGATTTGACAAACTATCATTGTCATTATTCAAACGATTATTCATTAACATTTGAATGAACAGTTGAAATATAATTTTATACAAATAATACCATTGTTGTTAGTTGTTGATATTTATGACAATATAATCAGAATAAACGATTCACTTGATGACTTTTATACTTTCTATTCTTTTTAGTCTGTCATTCGTTAGGATCTATTCAGATGAAACAACAAAATCATTTCCACGTCATGGAAATTCTTCATTTCATAATAAATCAGTCAGTCAGTCAGCTACAACGTAGGATCAGGCATATATATGCACTGGTCCAAGTTGCCATACCTTATTAGCACGACAAGATGAACACCAAATTCACAGAAGTAGTTGCTTTAATGGTGGTAATATATAAAAGGAAGATTGAATATAAGTGTACACCTATGCCATTGTGAGTCTCTAAACATTGGTTACGATAGTTACGCGGACCGCAACCAAGTAGTCTACATCTACTAACATGGCTCATAATACATACTCTTACTCTCCACACATGCAAGGTTACGACAAATTGTTTTTGTACACATAAGGGGGGTTTAAATTTACGAATGTCAAAGGCTTCAATAAACTTAAGAATTCGACCTTGACAATTTCTGCACAACGTTCTAAATGCTGTATTAATGTCAATTTTGTGCCCCGTTTCGATTATATGTTTCGCTATCGATGAACCTGGTTTTCTACCTCCCACATTGATCGGATCATTTGACACACACTGATTTTGAAGCCATCTAGAGACATGTTCGTTGACCCTTGATTGCATTGTTCGATCACTCCTCCACACAAACATGTAAATTGATAAATACAATGGGATGTGACATATTCATTGGTGCATTGTTTGGGTCTATTAGGAATCATGTGCTTAGACTTTTCAATCACAACCAACTGAGCAGCATAATAGGTATTCCCGATGGCTGCTTTCAATCTGTCTTAAAAGTATGCTGTTGGATTCGCCTCTATATGGTAGATTGATATAAACTTTTTTCTTTGGAGCTAAATAAACAAGAGGTCTTGGCATTAACTGACTTTTGCACCTATTAATAAACTTTATTGGATAACCATTTGCTATTAATGTGTCAGTCAGAAACTTTTCATCTTTTACCACCGTGTCAGAAGTACTAATTCTTTGAGTCCTCTTAAACAGACACTTAACCAGGCCTCGCTTGTATTGCAGTGGACACACAAACATAGGGAGGAGTAATCGAACAATGCAATCAAGGGTCAACGAACATGTCTCTAGATGGCTTCAAAATCAATGTGTGTCAAATGATCCGATCAATGTGGGAGGTAGAAAACCAGGTTCATCGATAGCGAAACATATAATCGAAACGGGGCACAAAATTGACATTAATACAGCATTTAGAACGTTGTACAGAAATTGTCAAGGTCGAATTCTTAAGTTTATTGAAGCCTTTGACATTCGTAAATTTAAACCCCCCTTATGTGTACAAAAACAATTTGTCGTAACCTTGAATTTACCTTGGTGATCCTTAAGTCATTCTATGGCCTAGGATAACGCGACAATTTCTTATTCTTTCTCTCCCCTTAGTTATTTTACTTGAATTTTCATTTAATTGACCTTTATTAATTTTCATACAAAAATGCACTGACAAGTATATGTGTGACCAGATTGTTCGAAATGTATGGTGCAAATGCATCACATTTTTCAGATAAACTCCGTCTTCTCATTGTTCTATCGAGGTCCTTATATTATCGAAAACATAATATACGTACCACATCAAAGGTATACACAGAGTGTACATCATTGAAATGCTTGTAATTGCACATGTGATTTCATAAATGTTTAAACCCCTTTTCATTTTATAGTTAAGATCAAACATATCGACTTGAATAATCCTCAAAAATTCCTAGTCAATATAAGTTTGTATAACTTCACACAAATTGGTCAAAATGACATAACCAAATATTCAGGATGTTATCAAATCTGTCCAAGATATCTAGATGTTGAAAGATCCATGGCAAACACAAACAATAAAAGCGAATCTTCTGGTCGAGCTCGAATATAAGTTGGAAGTCAGTAAACATGTTTATTGTTTAAACGGTCAACATATCACTAGCGTGTGTCCTAATGAGATGACTTTCAGTAAGTGAGTCGAGAGCGAGAATGGTAAGTGTTCAGTGCTTCTAACCGAAGGTATCAATGTTCGATGTTTTACCATAGAGGGCGTTGCTGAGTGTGATTGCCATCACTAATTAGATCATCCTGTAAAAAACACTTCGTCTCCTCAGTTGAACAAATGTTCTCTGAAATTTGATTATAAATCTTAGTTCGTGCTTCAAATTATTCTTCGGAGCAGCAAACAAACGCATCTAGATTTCCTCCAGAGACCATAAGTATTCAAAAACTGAAATTTATTTTAAGTGAGAATTAAACAGAAAGTTTGCTAGTTAGTTTCCATTAAACCATCGCTTGAAATGAGCCCTCAACGCTCACAAGTGACTGACAAAACACACGTTATAACAAAGTGGAAAGTAAAAGTTAGTTACTCATCACGTGTATCACAAATCCATAAAATCTTCACTGATAGTCGTGTCGTAATCGAATATAACGTAGTGGAAAACATAGTTTGGCATTTAACGACACTCATACAACACAAGTAAGTCAAAATAAAATTGCACATTGTTTCATTTACACATAGTTGAATTTGTCTTGGTAAATTGATGGTCTGCATTACCATAGATGTGATATCGTTACAAACACATCAGATGAGCAGGTAGTGGTGGAAATGTTGCCACAGATTTCACAGAGTACGCGCTGATGAATGAAGAACTCATTTCAGTCATCAGCATTATCAATCTATCCACACATCTATCTATCCATCTATCTATTAATCAGCAAGTATATGGTCAGTTTATCAAAGTTCAAATAACGATGCTGAGCTATCCTATTCCAATGATAATTTCCCTATCTATCCTTTGATAAATACTTAAGCCATTAACAATCAAACGATCATCAAACTTTCCTTGTTTTTTAAAGAATTTTTTAATAACTTTGTTTATTTAACCTCACGGTCAACATGTATAACAGGTTTATTATCAGTATTATTATCGTCCTGTTAAAATAAGTATATATATTTACGATTGTACAGCTTCGCTGAACTAATCTTTCTTAATTCTGACATTATAGCTGATGTCAGTTCGTGATGAAAACCTTAAATCTAATTCTTAATCTTAATCATAAACTGTAAATCATAATTCTAATTCCTCACACAGGTTCATAATCCTCATTTGATCCTGGTTATTAGGAGGACAGTCTCAAGGTCAGTCTGGTGTCGCTCAAAGGTCGTCCATAAATTATAGTCTCACAACTATAGCTGTTAGTCATCACGATGATAAGAAACGAATCATAAAGAATAAATGATTTTACGTCTTTCAGACATTCAAAAGCATGACAGTGTCACATCAACTGAATGAACAATGAAGAGTAAATTCCAGCGTTCTCAATATTACTTAATGACATCGATTCTCCAGTCGCTCTTTCCTTCTCATTTAAAGAGATTTTAGTATCATGGAAAGAGTATAGTTTTAAAACCAGTAAAGATATGTTAAGATGTAAAACTTGTTTATTTCATGAAACTTGAAGTACAATTAAAATTAATAATGTCACCTTGATGACAACTTGACTTTTGAACTACTTTATCGATTGGACTGTTTAAACATTTCCGTTATGGACTAATCTATATGATTCATGACACTTCGTGTAACCGCAGAGATCCCCTTCATATTTATAACTTTTATTTTCCACTACATTTGTAAATAATCGATGTTCCATGTGACGAATGAAGGACTCATTTCAGTCATCAGCATTACCAATCTGTCCACACATCTATCTATCCATCTATCTATTAATCAGCAAGTATATGGTCAGTTTATCAAAGTTCAAATAACTTCACTCAGTGTTTGTTCTCATCAATCTTACGAAATAAAACATTTTCATATCCAACTAAACTAGTTTCAACTGATCTCGACCTTTGGTAGCAATCATAATAACATCATTCTTTCGAAAAGTTTCTCGTGAATACAATTTTCAGTTTAATATATCTACCCTTGTCGGCATTTCGTTACGGCGGATGTTAATAAATGAATTTTATAAAAAGGAAATCAATAAGATACTTTGATCGTGCATTACGTTTCAAACTTTTGATCGAGAAAATCTACGAGAATGTAAAATGTGCGTGGCAATTCCTTCACTTTTTCTTTACTTAAGGTAATGATCAATCAATGAATACACAGGAAGAAACGTACGAGTGAGTGACCAATAAATTTGAGGATAACCGAACGAGACTGAGAATCAGTGAACTATTGAGACCGAGAAAATAATACCATCTGAGCACAAAATCATGCAATCGATCCTTGTGTTGGAATAAATTCAATCGATCATGGTTTTCAGTTGTTAAGTAGTGTGAGTCCTATGAATTGCTGTTATAGTCAATGTGATATAACACATTCACATCATCATTGAATTCATGCGTGTACTAGATGCTTTAGTAACCTACTGAATACTATGTATTGTATTTAGACCTACCGATTTCGACAAGCGATAATATAGGTGTAAGACCCATTTTGAAGATTTTGTGTGTGGAAATGCCTCCATGTTTACATATGTAATTTATTTCTATTGATTAGTTCAGTTGTATGTCCGTCAGTCGTTTTGATTCCATTTGTGATGGTGATATTTGTATTTTATTGTAGTTTTTGTTTTCCTTTCACCTTCACTGCGTTTCCATGTTTCTTTTTGAGTTATATTCAAGTTGTTTAAGTTGATACTTAGTCTTGGTGGCAGGCATATTGATGTGTTCCCCCGTTTCATTGTGTTGGAGCATTGCGTTTGGCAGATCTCTTACATAATTTATCAATTTGTTTAGTTATTGTAATTTAGATTTGACTATTGATTGAACAATTATTGATTGAATAACTGTCTGGTAATATTTGTTTAGTTAATAATATACATTTATACATATAATGAATTCTGGAATCGTCAATTACTCAATTACCTTGTTTTGGTTTCAACTGGGCAATAGCGTGTGTCTAAACCACCCAGACAGTTATTCTTCATTCCAAACCTAAGTTTGGAATCTACAGTAGGAGCAGAATATTGAAAAGAAGAACATTTTCATCAAATATGCCTTGAAATAACACTGACCAAACATTTATTTTCCTCATAAATCCATCTAAGAGTGACAAGTGATATAATCATTTGTATGAGTATTTAAGCGGTAGTGTAGAAAGAGTAAAGGTAATCGTTCACACTGAGTCCAGAAGATAGGAGTGAATTTATTTCGCAGACGAATGTTGATAAATTATTCATGAGTCTGGATAGTTCATTTGTTAAGCGATTCGAATGGAGAGTAAAGTTAAAATGAGACACTTCTATTTTTGATGAAGAATAATCAACGCGATGATCGAGAAGATTTATAAATCATGTGAGGTTTTACGATATGGATATTTCAATAACAATCATTCATATGATCGACGTGGAGTCAGATCCATGGCGATTAAAATCGAGATTTATAACTCATGTGAGTTTTTTGGCGCAGTTTCTTTTTTGTGATGGATGGTTTGATGTTAAAACTTTCATTGTTGTTTTGGAGAACATCGTTAGCACAAACTTAAGGTGGATGTGTATCTACACAATTCCTCCACATATAACATATCCTGTATAGTGGTGAATATTGAGTAATACTAAATCATTGACCGCGGCGAAATTCATTGCGGAACTAAGGAAACCTATGAAGACGATAACAACGCTACCATCATTTTTAAGCTGATTTCAGGGATACGTGTAATTTCTCGAAAAAGCGATGTTAATTTATCAAAAATTTTCTATTGAGTATCAGTAAGCATTATCTTAGCACAGGCATATTTGATGGGTAAAGTGTGTGGCGGGAATATATCCAAATTTAATGTACCGAAATGACTGATTTATCAGCGGTTGCACATTTAAACCACAAATAAACTTTAAAAGGTGAATTACTGGAGGTCGATTGTTAGTTCAACTAAATGTCATTATTACCTAACTTGAAAAATGATCTTATACGTTCGTTGTAGTGATATTTCTAATGTGTGAAATCTGGGTATCCTTCTCAAACGTGACATTTTGACTGTAATTGATTTTTTTAACGAAATATTTAGTTCCCAAATGGATTTTTTTCTAATTCTTTAGATATTCATGCACGTAATTCAATGATGATAGTTCTTTATTTATTTGAAAGCTTACATGCCTGGTCAACAAAAAGCCAAGCGAAATAAATAGAGGATGACTTCAAACCTGGTAAACTCATTCATGGAAAAATGTTCATGTAATTCGTTTTATTGCGAAATTCACGTTCTTTACTCAGTATGTTCATATACTAAAAACTTTGTCTGCGAATTTCAACTGTTCGCACTGAACATTCTGCATGACTCTTTCAATTCACAATTCCTCTACATTTTGCCCTCCATTCTCCTCAACTCTATCTTTTTAGCCTTCTTCTGCCCTGTTTTCTACCTCCGGTTAGTGTTACATACTACCCATATATGTCAACATAATTACCCAAACAACCAAAAAAGGGGAAATAAAGGCAAACAAAGGGGAAAACGAGCCAGAAGGTCGCCTTTTTTGCCTGTCCGGGGGAAATAATGCGAATTTCCCCCCTTTTTGCCGCTTTGTCGTTAAATTACCGATTTTTTGCCTAAACATCCGCCGAACTGTCAACTTTTCTCGTGAACATCCGCCGAATTGTCAACTTTTTGCCTAAATATCCGCCGAATTGTCTACTTTTCGTCTATGTTTCCGTCGAATTGCCTACTTTTCGCCTACAGATACGCTTGTTTGTCCTTTTTTCGTCCAAATACACACAGAACTCCTTATTTTCGATCCATTGGCGTAACCCTAAAGGTATCCTATGTTCGCCTTTATTTACAACGACAGACCAAAATAAAATTGCAATCCACGTGAAAACCGGTATATTTTTAAAAATTTTTATTTAAAAGGAAAAACGTATTATTGTACAACATTAGAGCAGAGGCTTCAGCATCGATTGTTTTGCATTTCCATTACAACTGCTAATTCATTGTTATTTGAAAATATCTGCAAAAGAAGGAACAGGTGATGTATTATTTATAAGACATGTGTATTTAATCGCTAGTTCACTGACAATCAAACACACTTTCTCAACACTTCAGTAGCTTCCCATGTAAGTAAAAACGTGCGCTGTTTTACCAAAAAATGTTTATTAAAAATTAAGTATGCTATAGCATACACCTCATTACTACAGTGGGTATACCCACTTATAAGAAAAGAGTGTAATGCGTAAATAAAAGGTGAAGACGAGTAGTTTCTTGCTTTTCTGTCAAGTTGGTCTCAAGGATAGTCAGATTTTATTAGAAGGGCTAAGATCTCTTCTGAAACGATAACCGCTCGCACACTTACTGCAACTTCGATTTTCCTCACGACCTTTCCCATGTGATTGGTTGTCATGTTTATTTTAGTTCGCTTAATTGCTACATGCTCGAAGATCATATTCTACTACTATAGTAACAACTTTTATACCGATTCCGTTTGAGTTTCTTGTTCTATCCGCGCGCTTTTCGAGCGGGAAGTTTAGTCCTAACGTGATTTGCATATATCAAACTTTTGCTGTGTTCTTACGCAACAAAAGTACCATTCCAGTTCTAAAGAATCTATCCTGAGCTATACGTTCGGTAGATTACTTTTTTTTGAGTTTCACTATATTTAATAGTTACCTGTGGTTTTGCCTCAGCTTACTATTCGATTTTTTTGTTTTTCACGTATAGACTAGTTTCAGTTTATATCACTCGTTTTGTCCATTTTTGTCCGTTTTCAGTGTGCTTTTAGTGTTTTTTTTAAAAGGGTCTTAGGCTCTTGCAAGCATCTATAACATAGTTTGCTTCAACACCGTCATGAAAAACTCATGCAAACGTCCGGGATGCCGTTTTGCTGTCACAACTGGCATGCAGTGCGACAACTGCAAAGGTTGGTTCCACGAAGCATGCACAAATCTGACAGCAACTGCTTACAACAGACTCAGCAAGTCAGACCAAAAGTGGGTATGTGTCACGTGCAGCACGGACGCAGTAGTCTTGCTGAGTAACATCATTGTCCTACTGACAGGTCTTCGGAACGAGCTGTCAGTTAACTTGGAATACGATAGTAAAAAAACCGATATGCAAACAAGAGCGTGCGACGGACTCAAAAATAGGGATGTCGATAGGTATACCATCGATGGAGCATCCATCAACACTAATGACGACGTGTCGAGGCTCAGTACCATCATTACGTCGACGGTACTAGACTCCCTAGGCAAACTCGGGTCTCCCAGCTCAGGGTCCCTGAACACAACAGTGGTTCCCAAAAACCCTGCAGGTGATTCGACCCACGTTAAGAGAGCCCAAAAGAACCAGGCATCACCGCCTAAGCCGAGCAACCCAAGTGTTGCTGCACGGAAAATAACTGGTGATTTAGTCGCACAGTCTACCCCCAAGACTGTTCGTCCGGTCAATAAAGAGCCCAAGATTCATAAACGCACACTGACCTCCAAACAACAAGTTATTAAACCTGAACCCATCGTGAAACCTGGTAAATTAACAACAGTTCGTGACGATTCTCTCATTATCATGAACCTCGTTGACAATCCTGATCTTCCTCTCAGTCTGCAGGACAAAAACGACAGGATGCTGTGGGGTGAATTGAACAAGAAGCTCGAACTTCCTAGAATAGAGCCTTTGACGGTCACCCGGCTCACTCGAGGAAAGGATTCTAAGCATCTAAATCACCCAAGGCTTCTCCGAGTAACACTTAAGAATGCTACCGACGTAGAGGACGTCTTGCTAGCAAGTCACTTGCTGAAATCAGATGGTAACGTAAGAATATTGCCCGACATACCGTACTCTGAGCGCAATATCATACGAAACATCCCTAAAGAATCTCGCGAGAAGTTTTTCCGCGGTAGAAACATAATTGTTCAAGGTATACCGGAAAATGCAGACCCTACTCAATCACATTCTGACATCAGGGAATGGAAATTCATTAAACAGTCCTTGAGGCTCAAACACATACTGACTCAGCATGTGACGAGACTAGCCAAGAAGGACGGTGATCTTGGACCCCGTCTAATGAAGATAACCTTCCCATCTTCCCACATGGCGGCTGCAGTTCTGGAAGCATCTCGTGCTAATAGACGTCGTTTGCCACCTGGAATCCACATGCACCCGGATAGGCCATACGAAGTTAGGACCAAGAACAAAAGCAAGTTGGAGCTGACCATTCCACTTGTGAACTGTCTAAACGATAAAAAAAACGTGTAAAGGACAGGGCCTACCACCTCGTTAACCACTTGTGTCTTATCAACAAGCTCAAACGACTAGGTATCAAACCACCTCTCATTGATTGGCTCATTTCACATCTGAAAAATCGACATTTTAAGGTCAGGGTTAACCTCACTTTGTCTCAGGCTATGGAATGCCCTAGTGGGGTCCCCCAAGGTTCAGTACTAGGACCTCTTCTCTTCTTGATCTACATAAATGATCTTCCTCAACAGGTAACGTCAGACTTATTACTTTTTGCCGACGACGTGAAACTTTGGAGAGAGATACGCAACCAAGACGATACACAGGCACGTCAGGAGGATCTGACGCGACTTCAAAGTTGGGCAGACGATAACGGACTTACCTTTAACACTTCAAAGTGTAAAGTAGTACATCTGCGACATGTCGCAAACTACAGTTACAACTTAGGAAACTCCTCTCTAGTAGTATCCCAAGTCGAAAAAGATTTAGGAGTCCTGGTGCCCCATGACTTAAAGTCTTACGCTAACTGTGACAAAAATGCCTTCCGAGCAAACCTTGCACTGGTAACGTTGAGGCGCATTTTTGGCCAGTTTGACGGGAGAACTTTCCATATAATCTTCAATAGTTTCATCCGTCCCCATTTAGAGTACGGAAACATAGTACTCCCCCCCCTCACTCCAAAAGGACAAGGTCACTTTGGAGCGTATCCAACGGCGAGCCACGAAATCAGTTCGAGGACTCAAATCTAAGCCTTACGAAGAACGCCTCCGTTCACTAGACCTTTACCCACTAGAATATAGGCGTCTTAGAGGTGATTTACTAATGGCTTATAGTATTCTTAACACTTCTGGACATCCTCTTAAACACCTACTTAAGCTTAGTCCGAATAATAACCTAAGGGGTAACACCCAGAAACTGGAAACACAACATACCAAGACGGAATGTAGACACAACTTCTACTCCTTAAGAGTTTTCAAAAGCTGGAATTCGCTGCCGGCCGAGCTAGTCCAAGCGACTTCTCAGGAGTCCTTCAAGAGGCAACTTGACCTATTCTTAAGAACCAAGGACAGAATCACACTATGATTTACCAATTTCTTTTCTTCTTTTATTGTTAACATACCTAGGTTCCTGCCTGGAGGATTTGGTGATCCCCTGCTACTAGACACGGAAGCCTGTTAAGCGAAAGCTTCTTCTATTCCGTCCACAACCATTTGAACCATTTGAACCTTCAATTCCATTTCCTTCCTGTGCCAACCGTCAAGGTTTTATGTGTTGGGTATAATTTACTGTTGTCAGTTCCGAAGAAAACCGCTGAGTCTTGTGGTATACCACCTTTATCGATTACAAGACCGAGATAACGTATATTTTTCATGCAAAAGTCACATTTTAAGGAACCGGAGTCCGTTTTAAGCTACTCGCGAGAGCTGTATTAATTTTTCTTCTCTAAGTACGTTCAATCTACTCTCATGATTGTGATGCCATCTAGATAATGGCTCAAATGGTTCAGATGGTTCTTGACAGAATAGAAGAAGCCTTCGCTTAACAGGCTTTCGTGTCTAGTAGCAGTGGATTGATGATGTCACAGGTATTCAGTGTTTGACAACGCTTCTACCAGTAACACCTTCTAATATATTTCGTTCCCGCCCAGAGAAATCGAAAGACGGAGTCGAGGAGATCGGAAGAGTATATTTGGCGATGACCAATATATCGGAATTCTCTGATCTAATCTGGCTAGCGATTGCGGTTGATGTTGAGCATGGCGTTACCACACGTGATCTGGTGCGGATGCCTGACCGAGCGCCTTCAGCTAGATGAGTCCACTAAAACATATGGTCAGCATCCAATGTCGAAAACGTACAGTGCTATTTATTTTGGGGATTTATTAACCGCCACACATCACCCCCCCTAGTGGGGCAGTGACGACCCTAAGACGTGGCCAGCCAGAAGTTTAAACCCAACGAGTTTGTCGTTAGTAAACACTCTTCTGATAGCTTACTAAGTGTAGCAGCGTCTGGTCGTCTTTCCTTACTATATGGGACCGAGGTACAACATAGTAAAAAAGAAAGAGTTACAACGAAAATTTCGACTCCTCGTAAACTGCATCGTTCTTTTCCAGTCGTCCTGGAAAAGAAAAAAGGAAGTGTAAGTGCATGTCGAAATACACTCGTATGTGCGTAAAAAACACAATGTCGGCGAAAAAATGGAAAATATACTCAAGCACACGTAATAGCGTTAAAAAAATGTTTTTTATGTTTTGTTTTTTTCTTAATAAAAATATAAATATATAGGCATAATAAAATTGTCTATTTTTTAAAAAAAAATTATATATCGTTAAAAAGAAAGATCGAGATAATATAAAATGTCGAGTAGTGCCTTACGTGCAGTAGTCGTTTAAATGTTCTGGAAATCTTACTCTTCTTCCAGAACGCGTCGTTTTAGGTATATTTTCAGATACATTCGGAGTATCATCGCTAGTGTTGGTTGTCGGTTGAGGAATTATGAGTGTAGGAGTCGTGTTGTGCGATTGTACCGAAGGAAAGTCGACGTGAATGGGATTTCCTTCTAAATACGCTGCTTTTAAGCGATCGATGCTGATGCTATCGTTTGTTCCGTTCTTATCGACTATAAAGTACTTGGGTTCGCGTTGAACTACTCTGAAGAATCCTTCGTATGCTGATTCGAGAGGTCGTCGATGTGAGTCTCGACGAACAAAGACGTGTGTAATATATCGCAAGTCAGATTGAACGAAAACATCAGTTGATTGCGGTCGACCGGAAACAGGTTAAACTGAATGCGTTGCGTTTGTAAGCCTGTTCGTATAGAAGGTTACATCCATGTCCATTGGTGAAGATGAAGGATCCATGAATTCTCCTGGAAGCCGAATTGTCGTTCCATAAACGAGTTGAGTCGCAGTGTATCCAATGTCAGCTTTCACTGCATTGCGTGTACCTAGTAAGATGACTGGAACAGCGTCAGTCTACTGAGGAATGTTTGCAGCTGATAGTGAAGCGTTTAGTTGTCGGCAAAAGCTTTCTACCAACCCGTCTACTTGTGGATGGTAGGCGGTCATTCGCAAGTGAATGATTCCTAATAGTGCAGTCAGACAACGGAAAAGTTCAGATTCCAAATGGCGTCCACGACCTGTAGTGATGGTTGAAGGGCAGCCGAACTTTGCTACCCATCGTTCGACGAAAGCACGGGCCACTGTTTCAAAAGTGATGTCCTTGGTAGGTGCTGCCTCTGGCCATCGAGTGAAACGGTCTACGCAGGTCAAGAGGTAATAGTATCCATTTGAATCTGGTGAAGATCCTACCAAATCCAGATGAACATGGTCGAAATGAGCATCGGGAGTTTTAAATAAGCCTAACGGACATTTATTGTGTTTGATAACCTTAGATTTTTGGCAGCTTACACAGGAGCGTGCCCACTCCCTCACGTCTTTATTCATGCCAGACCAGCAAAACCGTTCTGCTATAAGCTTGATGGTTGCACGAACACCTGGATGAGAAAGTTTGTGCAACGTATTGAAGACGTTGTGTCGATAACGTTTCGGCACGATTGGGCGATCCCTACCTGTAGATGTGTCTCAAAGTAAGGTTTCCTTACCTGTTCCCATCTGTTTGATGCGTAGTTTGAGGGTTGTAGACGATAACTTGTGCTGAAGATCAGTGTCTTCTTTCTGAAGCTCGGCGAGTTTAAGAAGGTCGATTCCTTGGAAACTGTTCAAGGAAGTTATGCGAGACAAGGCGTTTGCAACTACATTGTTTGCTCCAGAGATGTGTTGAATATCTGAAGTAAACTGCGAAATGTAGTCCAGTTGTCGAGACTCACGTGGTGAGTACTTGTCTGAAGGAGGGCTTAGAGAGAAGGTGAGCGGTTTATGGTCCGTGAAAAGAGTGAATTCACGGCCTTCGATATAGTGTTGGAAATGCCGTACAGCACAATACATAGCTAGGAGTTCCCTACCGAATGTGCTGTACCTCGACTCGGTGTCTAGCAACCTTCTAGAGAAAAATGCCAAGGGTTGCCAGGAGTTGTTAACCCATTGTTGTAAGACGCCACCGATTGCCGAGTCCGATGCGTCTACAGCGATACTAATGGGTGCTTCGGTGTCCTGATGTGCGAGCATTGTTGCTTCAGCAATCAGTTCCTTAACTGTGGAGAATGCTTTTCGTGCGGTGTCGTCCAAATTGATGGATTTTGCATTTCCACGAAGTTGGTCGGTCAGAGGTTTCATAAGTAATGCGCATTTCGGTAAGAAACGTCTATAGAAACTTACGAGGCCGTTAAACGTGTGTAATTGCTTGACGGTGGTCGGTTCTGGGTAATCCAGAATGGCCGCCACTTTGGTTCTAAGGGGTCGGATACCTTGAGCATCGATAGTGTGTCCCAGAAAGTCTAATGAGTCGGTTCCAAATTGGCATTTCTGAACGTTTACAGTTATGCCATGTTTTTGTAATCGTTCGGAAACAAGATCCAGATGCTTGAGATGTGTTTCTCTGTCCGGACTTGCGATTAGACAGTCGTCAACATACGCGTGTACGAAGTTGAGACCTCGAAAAACGTCGTCTATGAATCTTTGGAATGTTTGAGCAGCGTTCCTTAGACCGAAAGGCATTCGCAAAAATTCATAGAGTCCGAAAGGAGTTATGATAGCTGTTTTCGGTATGTCGTCAGTAGCCATAGGGATTTGGTTATACGCTTTAACCAAGTCGATTTTCGAAAAGACAGTTGTACCTTTCAAGGTAGCTGTCAAATCGTGAATGTGAGGCAACGGGTAACGATCGCGGATGGTTTTCGCGTTCAATCGCCGATAGTCACCAGTTGGACGCCAATCGTTGCTGTCCTTTTTAGGGACCATGTGCAACGGAGATGCATATGGGCTACTTGACGGTCGTATGATTCCTAAGTCCATCATGTGATCGAATTCGTTTTTCGCTAACCTTAGCTTTTCGGGAGCTAGTCGTCGTGCTTTAGAAAATACAGGTGGTCCTGTAGTCGTGATGTGATGTGTGACGTTGCTGGTTACACACGGTAATCTCGGTTGCGTTTGTTGTATCCCAGGATACTTATCGAGAAGTGGCTGATAGAGTGGGTCTATCATATGTTTAATTGTGACTGGGGATAATTTGCAACCAGTAAAAGAAGTTACGCAAACGGATAAATTAGTGTTTCCGTCTACTAGCCTCCGTTTGCGCGTGTCGATGATCAGATTATGGTGTTGTAGAAGATCCATACCAATGATTGGCATAGAAACATCTGCAACAACGAAGATCCAGTGAATGGGTTTGCGTAAACCCACGTTAAGGTAAACGTACCTTTTGCCATACGTAGCGATCGGTTTTCCGTTTGCCGCCTGTAAGTTTAGGGTCGATTCGTGTAGTCGGTCGTTAGGATTTGCTGGGAGAACGCTAACTTCTGCGCCAGTGTCGACGAGGTAGCGAACTCTCGTTGTCACATCTGTGACGAATGACAGACGGCTTTGTTCGCCGGCTACGGTTGCCGTTAACGCGTGCCGGCTTGGAAGTTTCCCGAATTGCTTTTCGAATCAGTCGGTTTCGTGTTGGGAAAATTGCAGGGTTTTCTGCAATTTCTGGAAAACTTTCCATACTGGTTATGATACCAGCACCAGTCGGGGTTATCTGTCTCTCGTGGTCTAGAGACATATCGCTTACGAGAAATGCTTCTACGTGGTGTGCGCGATCTCTTACGGCCGGTACAAAGACTAAGATAACGCGTGAGTGTGTGACATAAGTCGGTTATATCATTCTGAGTCGTGTGAGGCTTTTCTTCGACTGAAAATACCTCGGTAGTAGGCTTCGTAATTTCTAGAATGCGGTCGGCAGATGCAGCTAGCTCGTCTAAGGCGTTGTTCTGGAACGAGACCAGAACTGCTTGCACCTGTTGGGGAAGTTTTGACAAGAAGAGTTGTTTGAATAGACCTTCATCGAAAGTTCTTGGGCCTATTACCTCTCTCAGCCGTTGCAACATGTCCGTCGCAGAACCGTGTTGCAGGTCGATATTGTTGAAGAGTTGATCTAACCTTTGTCGATCGGTTAGGTCTCCTCGTTTAAGAATCGAGCGTTTTAAGATTTCGTAAGGATCGGAAACATCACTAGTAAACATACTAGGTGTTACGTACCTGTTGAATTCGCGCGGTAGTGCCTTGACTACTGCGAGGAATTGTGCACGTGTGTCGATCACGCCGTGTTCGGAGAAGTCAGCTTCTGCGTAGCAAAACCAGGCTTCGATGTTGTCGGGCCAGAAAGGCATCAGTTGAAACGAAGGTGGGGACAAAGTCTTAAGCTTGAGTACCTTAGATGTCTGTTCAGTCATGATGAAGTATGAAGTACGATAATGAACGAGGGGAAAATATATATATATATCCAAGAAAAAACACGAAAAAAAAATCACAATGTTTAAAAAAAATAAAAAATAAGGCAATGATATATAAAAATCCCAAAAAGGAACAGACTCATAGTTGCAATAAGGTGTACCAGATCACGTCGGTCTCACCAATGATAATGTCACAGGTATTCAGTGTTTGACAACGCTTCTACCAGTAACACCTTCTAATATATTTCGTTCCCGCCCAGAGAAATCGAAAGACGGAGTCGAGGAGATCGGAAGAGTATATTTGGCGATGACCAATATATCGGAATTCTCTGATCTAATCTGGCTAGCGATTGCGGTTGATGTTGAGCATGGCGTTACCACACGTGATCTGGTGCGGATGCCTGACCGAGCGCCTTCAGCTAGATGAGTCCACTAAAACATATGGTCAGCATCCAATGTCGAAAACGTACAGTGCTATTTATTTTGGGGATTTATTTACCGCTACAGGATCACCAATACCTCCAGGCACTAACCTAGGTATATTACCGATAAAAGAGGAAAGAGATATTGGTAAATCACAGTAAGATACTATCCTTAGTCCTTAAGAATAGATCAAGTTGCCCCTTAAAGGACTCCTGGGAAGTCGCTTGGACTAGCTCGGCCGGAAGCGAATTCCAGCATTTGAAAACTCTTAAGGAGTAGAAGTTGTGTCTACAGTTCGTCCTGCTATGTTGTATCTCCAATTCCTGGTGTTACCCCTTAGGTTAGTATTGGGACTAAGCCTATGTAGGTGTTTAAGATGGTGTCCAGAAGTGTTAAGGATACTGTAAGCCATTAGAAGGTCAACTCTAAGGCGCCTATACTCTAATGGGTAAAGGTTAAGTGATTGGAGGCGCTCTTCATAAGTTTTAAATCTGATTCTCCGAACTGATTTCGTGGATCGCCGTTGGATACACTCCAGAGTGTTTCTATCCTTTTGGAGTGAGGGAGAAAATACTGTTTCCGCACTCTAAATTGGGATGAATGAGACTTTTGAAGATTATGTGGAAAGTTCTTCCGTCAAACTGGCCAAAAATGTGCTTCGATGTCACAATTACAAGGTTTGCTCAAAAGGCATTTTTGTCGCAGTTAGCGTAAGACTTCAAATCGTAGAGTAGCAGGACTCCTAAATCTTTTTTGACTTGGGATACTACTAGAGAGGAGTTTCCTAAGTTGTAACTGTAGTTTGCGACATGTCGCAGATGTACTACTTTACACTTTGAAGTGTTAAAGGTAAGTCCGTTATCGTCTGCCCAACTTTGAAGTCGCGTCAGATCCTCCTGACGTGCCTGTGTATCGTCTTGGTTGCGTATCTCTCTCCAAAGTTTCACGTCGTCGGCAAAAAGTAATAAGTCTGACGTTACCTGTTGAGGAAGATCATTTATGTAGATCAAGAAGAGAAGAGGTCCTAGTACTGAACCTTGGGGGACCCCACTAGGGCATTCCATAGCCTGAGACAAAGTGAGGTTAACCCTGACCTTAAAATGTCGATTTTTCAGATGTGAAATGAGCCAATCAATGAGAGGTGGTCTGAAACCCAATCGTCTGAGCTTATTGATAAGATATATATGGTTAATCCTATCAAAAGCTTTTGAGAATTCAAGGTAAATGATATCAACCTTCCCCTTTGCTATCAAGGATGCTTGTCCATCTGTCCACCACAGTAAGCAGGTTGGCTGTACAAGAGTAACCCTTCCTGAAACCATGCTGTTGGGGTGAGAAGAAATTTAAGGACAGTAAATCGTCATGTATACCATCTCATATCAGGGACTCCATGATCTTTGGAGGTATAGAGAGAAGAGCCACTGGTCGGTAACTTGAAGGTTCGCTGCGTCGACCTTCTTTGAAAATTGGTGGGATGATAGCCAGCTTCCAATTTTTCGGTAGTTTGCCTCGGCTTAGCGAGTGTGAGAACTTCACGCTAAGTCGTGTTGCCAGGACTGAGGCTACTTCCTTCAGTGTGGCAGAATGGACCATATCTGGGCCAGGAGAAGTGTCCCTTCTTAGGTGCTGCAGTTTCCGGAACACCAAGTCAGCTCTCAGGTTCACTACGGAAAGTCCTATAGCATAATAGCCATCACTTGTCGAAATATAGTTGAGGCAGTCTGGACCCAGAAATTGGGTTGATTGTATCAGAATACACCTCTGTGTATTGATGTTGAGGTAGTCTATGCACCTATCAGCAACTGGAATTTGAAAATCAGCCGATAAAACAAAATCTGCTAAAATCATACTTTCTTTTGACTGGGCAGACGGATTTTTGGGCAATAGTAAGGAATACTGATGAGATTCCAGTACTTCATTTAGCCCAGTTCAGTAATCAGCACATTCGCGGAAGTTAATGCTGGAATTCTTAACTGCCACTATCAGTACCTTTCATTCTGAGTTCACTGATTCAATAGCACTCATTTTTTGAAGTCGTTCGCATTTTTATTGAACTGCTAGGAGAGAGGTCTAAAATAATGGTTTGCGGGCAGAACACCGGCTTTGATCCTTGCCGAAGAGTGAGAGTAGATTCATAATTTGAACACATACTAGGCCGTCACTAAATACAGTAATATGTCGTTTCCATGATGCTTCACCGAATTTTTATCTTCCACTTCTAATTTATTGCTGCCATCGTAAATCACGTTTATAGGGCAACTTGATAACTCCAGCCTCTCAATCAAGTCAAGTTGCAATAAATGAAGTTTTGGACGTTCTTTCGTAAATTTTGTTCTGTTCCTTGATTTTTTCTGACTGTTTTAGCAGCACACTTTACGCTCAGTGTTTGACATTCCACCGGACACATCAAGGCCTGATCATTTAGTTCGAAACCGTTGCAGTCTCCCAATCTTGCGTTATATCAGGTGCTGTATCAAGCTGTTAGCGGTCATCAGGCTGATTAGTCTTCAGAAAAACATTTTCAGCTGTTATATGAGCCGGATAGGTTAAGTATTATTGTTATTTTGCCTATTCGCTGTGTGAATCTTTTGGAATGTACTTTTAGTTGTTGATGGCGTCTCCTGGTTTACTAATAGCTTCATTTATGCCCTTTTCTGTAACGTTTAGTACAGCAGTGACTGATAAACGGGCGAGACCTCTCAAACTGTTATTACTATCGCAAGAAACATTATAGCATTATTTAATACATAATTACAGAATGTCCTAATAGGATATGATAACCGAACATAGAATACTTCATTTGTAAATTTGCATCATATCTCCTTCGCATTTTGTATGATTCTTCCAATTCACAATACTCTTCTTTTTTCCTTTCTGTTTTATTTAAGTCGATCCACTTAACTTTCTGGCACCAAGAATTCTACTCCTGGTTAGTGCTAAATAATGTTTATATCTGTTGACATTAGTGGTACACACCATATGATAGAAAGCTCCTAATTTTGGTACAGTTTATTATGATGTTAGCACAGATGTGTAGTGATGAATACCCAAACTCAATAGCTCTGCTGACCACATTAGTTTTAATGAACTCGCCTAGCTGGGGGCACTTGGTCACGCATCCGCACCAGATCACGATTGGGTACACCTTACTTCACATCTCCTACGACCGCTAGCCAGCTTAGATTGATCACTTCTTGATTTATCGATAGCCTATCAAATATACCTTCAGACCTTTTCGCTTCCGACTTTTGGTTTCACGTTATCAAATTCCAATTACTTGTGGCATCTTTACATGGATAGACCAATGCCTCAATCCCACTAGGCCTTTTAGGATTCCAAAGGAACCCATTTCGTCTTGTATGAACTTCCATATTTCCGCGTAATTTGCGCGGATAGAGATCAGAATCAAGAGTGGACCTAAAACGATCTTCTGTGGACTCCAATTCCTGAGGCGCAAAAAGCTGGTACGCATTCAACATCCTGTGTACTAGGTAGCTACAGAGCCAAGACAGAAATGAATAAGTTAAACGTAAACTCGTCATGTTTTAAACGAATACTATGTGCAACACCCTGTCGAACACTTTCACCAATTCAAGGAAAATTACATGGACCGGTGCTCTCTGACTCCATTATGCTCTACATTTGTCGTATATTGTGAGAAGATTGGATGCTCACGTCCCGTCTTTTCCCAACCCATGTTTCGGTTCATGGAGGATCTCATCTTTGTTTACGTATCCCCTCATTTGTTTGATGACCGGCCATTCCGTAAAGATCAATCCCTTATTATAATGTTTTTGCGTCCCGACACTTCTCGTCATTCTGAAGTAAGTGCTTCTCTTATTCACTTCCAGTTATCCTCCACAGCATTGTATCCAAACAAAGAATAAATGGACGGTAACTGTGAAGGATTATTTATGGAATAATATTACATATAATACTATTGGACCACTGTTAATTAACTGTGTTATATGTATGTTCATATTCCTTTCATCATAAGCTTTCGGTTGACCTACTGACTATTAATATACGATTTACTATTCACAAGTTATTCTTTACGTATTAATTACAATCTCACAATCACGGCCACTTTCAGCCTGATCTTGTATAATTATTATCTTTTATTTTATGACGTGATGTGATACTGTTTGCCTGTATATAAGCCACGCTCGTCTGAAGTTCACGATTTATACAGTGGAAGCTGAGATTGTGTTCTGGACATAACGGGCAGGTCAAGGCAAGAAGAGGCAAAAGGTACTCAGAGTTGACTCTAGGCTTCTGGTATTAGTTAACGTGTCATTGATTAAGAACAGTGCCGAGGTCATGTACGTCGATGTTTTAATTGGCGATTTAGTCATTCGATAGTCAACAAGACATAAGAGCATAACACACAGTAGTTTCTTTCTCATTGAGACGTTGTGAGGCTTGAAACGTGCGGTTGAAAACTATCTTAAATTCGTTGGGTTTGTCAGTATCTTGAATGAATGCGGTAATAAACCATTGTGACGTTATATCTCCGTTGATTTGATCCTTTGCCAGCTAATGTTTCAGTTTGTAAACCACCAGGTGGTGATCTGAAACTGTGTCAGCACCTCTTCTGGTTCCCAGTTCTTCAATTATCCTTCTGAAGTTTTTACTGATGCATATATAATCTTCCTGGTTCTCTTTAGTGTGATCCGGCCAGACCCATGTAGCTTTGTGTATGTGTTTGTGTGAAAATATTGTACCATATATAACCAATATATTGAGGCACATAAACTTGCAAATCTGACACCATTATGGTTACTCTCTCCCAGTTCATTTCGTCACATGATGCCTTTATAATCGTTGCTGTCCATTCTTACTTTAGTGTTTAGACCATCTATCAGGATGGTCATATTTTTCCTTGGGACTTCTCTATGATTGACTGCAACCTTTCTTTGAATTTATCGTCTTCCTCGTTGTCATTGGTGGGTGCATAACAGAGGATAACATTCATTGTGATTCCTTCCTTCTTTGTTTCGATGGATGCTCCGAGTCTGCTATACATTCCCTACTTCGTGACTATAGTGCGACAGCATCTCTCCCGAACCTAACTTTTTGTTCAGATTAGGTTCAATGTGTTTCACTGAATCCGAGAACCATCAAGTTTTATCTCCTCACTTCCGTAGCTATTTGATTGGTCCTCACGGCGTCCCACATTTCCCGGACGTTTCATGTAGGCATAGTTATTATTGCTCTGGTTTTTAGAAGGGGCATTGTCATCATGACTTCCGAAGAATCTTGGCTTCCACCACGAGGTGTCATATTTCTTATGAGTGAAGATCATTCAATTCGGAGGATCGTTTTTAAATGGTTTAAATTATATATTCTGAATAACGTCTTTCCAGCAAGGTTGTTTTCTATGGGATTTAGTTGCTGGCTTCATGCTCAGCCTTCCTCTTTTACCCGGGCTGGGGACCGGTAGTAACCCTAGAAGAGCTACCGTCAGAAAAACATGTGTTCGAAATTCATTCTCGCAATTGGCTTATTTCGTTATTGTCTAACATGACTTAAGCAGATAATTATGTGTGTGAGTAGCCGTAGTGCATATTCTGACAACAATCATCATACGATCTAACTGGATTTAAATACAGGACCATTCAATACTGTCTAAATTTATGTTGGCAACCTACCAATCATATACGGCATGGTGGAAACTTTCAAACTGATAAAGTTCATTTGACAAACGATCACATAACATTATTAAATTATTATTTTCAATTCAGTAAAAAATACAGGAATCACAATTCGATTGGTCAGATGCAAAAAACATTACTATTTATGCTCTTTGTTTTCTAAGAATATCAGCAAGTCTAAGGATACCATTAATAATTTTGTAAATACTCTTTGTTCCTGGAGGATTAATCAACTTTTGAATCAAGCCAGTTTCCAAACCTGACTTTCTGTTTACAACAATGTTCTGTCTCTAAAGTTTAGAGATCAGCTAAGAAGTCAGAATTTAGAAAGTTTCGTTCCTATTAGTATTATAATACATGACAGTAAAGTCACCAGTAACTGTGAGGCAGTGATAATAAAAGATCTCCAGATCTTATGATAATTGTAAAAGGTCTTCCAAAACTCAAGTCAAATCACTTTCAGTGTTTGATAATCACTATTTAAGAAACATCTTAACGATACATTATTATGTACCCTAACATCTAAATATTTATTCATACTTTATGCAGCATGACCATCAGTCAAATCTACAGTCGAAAAGCAGCGGGACCAGCAAAGCAGATGTAGCAGTAACTGCAGAGGTACCCCACATTCTCTTCAGCATGATTTGGGATGAAGAACAAGTACCAACAAACTGTAAGGAAGGATACCTGGAAGAAATCAGGAAGAAGTGCTGGAAGTGGACAGGACACGCATTGAGGAAAGCACCCAACCGCGTCACAAGGCAAACCCTCACTTGGAATCCTCAAGGCCAAAGGAGGAGAGCAAGATCAAAGGACACATTAGGCCGAGAAATGGAGATAGACATGAGAAGAATGAATAACAGTCGGATAGAACTAGAAAAGAGGGCTCAGGACAGAGTGGGTTGTAGAAAGCTTGTCTGCGTTCTATGCTACATTGGGAGTAACATGTGTAAGTAAGTAATACAGTATATACATAAACATTCAACTCATTCATATAATAATTGTATTCGTTGTTTAACAACTTTGCAGTTTCGTTTTGCTAATTTATCGTACACTAAAACATCTGATATAAATGTTCAAAGTGTGGTAAAATTTGGACTTCAAAACAGATTGTCTTCAAATCCAATTTCAATCATTTCACAACAGTTTCTATTTTATATGAGATCATAACATTTATTTATCAACTGTGGAATTTATTGTATAAAACAGTACTTTTTATGGATATATTTATCAGTTTTTGACAAGAGTACCAGAGTTTTTATAATCCATTCAAATGCTTTTGAGACTACAAGCATTACAAAATGTTAAGCATCACTACAGTACGTTGATTATTTCTTTTTGCCATCCTAGGTGAGACTTTAATCTCTGGACGACCGTTGAACGACTCCAAAGTGACCTTGAGAATACCACATACTAACTAGGACCAAACGAGGGTTATAAAATATGGTGAGGAACTATAACTAAGATTTACTGTTGATGGTTAAGGGTTATGAACTAGATTTGTGGTTTTCATCACGAACTGACATCAGCCAAAATACCGAAAACGCTCTTTGACCAAATGGATGAATGAATTTTGCGCCAAAATCCAAGACCTTTTATCTTATATCTGATTGGTTCGTCCATAAAATATAGTTTTGCCCCAGTAACTGAAGTAATATTATACACAACAGTAATTTGTTCATAATCCACATGTCTTGTGCTCATGGTTCCTATCTTACCTACAGTAATTAGAGCCAACTACAGTTTACTTAAAGAGTTTATTCATTAGTAGATTATGTGTGACAAAATGGAAACCGTAATCAACATACAAAGATATATCTCAAACGAAAAGTGTCAGGCACATCCATTGTACAAAACAAACTAGTTTCTTTAACTGTTATATTATGCATCATTCTATGTCGTACAACAAATAAACATGAAAAGTTAGCATTGAGTGTCGTTAATCACTTGTTCTAATTATAATTTGGATTGTTTAACATAACAACACAAGATTCCAGAATGAATAAGTTAGTTAAAGCGAATAACTGTTAAGTTATTTAAATCATTCTGTTTTTCAGAAATCATTATGGAGATTTAAAAAGAACAGCATGATGTTTAACAAAAATTCCATTGAAGGGACAAGTACTTTGAAGATTAAAAGACAATTGATTTTTCTGTCTTTAAAAGATTTGTCAAAGCATTATCTTGTTTATTGAAATACTTCTGTTTTACATCATCTGCCAAATAGATTCCATATTCTGCTTCATATAGATCACATACTGTTTGTAAATCAATCTGAAATATCATTAATAATGAATTATAATTTAGGAATACGTTTTAGACTTTTCGTCAAATGGATAGTGAGGAAGGAATGTGAGAAAAAGAAACAAAGATTCTATACATCATGTCGATTCATATTTAGATAAAACCCTGCAAACAAACTATGATTCCTCAATGAAATAATGTGATTAATTACTCAGTCTAGGGTTGATAATTCCCATCTTTGAAGTACCTCCTTCGGTGACCGCCAGTTGTTATCCACCTACCAAGATCACTTTATGAATCAGAGAGAAACTCATAATAATGATAAACGTTTTGATTATTTCTTCGTCTAGAGAGAAGAAAGGACTTTGTATAGTGCAATCCGTAAACACTCATTGTAAAAAAGATATTGCGTCGATACCTTGAAATATCTAAGTATAGATAAATTATGGTTCTCTAAAATTTGCTAAAGAGAATAATCACAGCCATCAGTAACCTGAAAATATGTTGATACATTTTTCCTACCTTGGTAAAAGACAATTCCATTGTAAAGATCTTTCAAAAGCTTTCATTCAATTGAATATATGATTATTTGATTTTTGACTACCTTCTTGTTCAATAATTCCATCTTGATAAGGTTCTGTGACGATCATAGATTTTCCGCAGTTTCTGAATCATAAACGTTTGAAACACGGAAGCACATTCAGGCTGTTTCATGCGAGTACAGAACTCCTCAGCACTGTCCAATCATAAGCTAGTCAAAAGAAATAAAACTCAGGACCCTTGGTTTCACATACAAATCTTTAATCCATGTAGATCACTCAGCCAGAATATTCAACTTCAGTCAGTTCACCGAATTGTGCTTCTATCTCCCGTTGCCTGATGTGGATAACTGTCTTACACCAGACGTAGTTGAATCCGACTATTCATGGATCCCACCTAGAACTGCCGTGCTGACAGATTTGCGCCGGTCTCCCACATTGTACGAGCATCCCATGTACCTAAATTAATGGTTGCTCTGGTTGTCAGAATAGGTATCAGCCTCGACTTTCATCATGAGGCGTCATAACCTTCTAACTCCCTGAAGCAGGGTTTAAATTGTCTGAATCATTTTTGGTTAGCGATTTTTGGTGAGTTAGTTTTCTACAGGATGGGGTTGTTAACCCCATACACAACCCTCCTCTTTTATCCGAGCCCGGGACCAGCAGTAACCCAATGGGGCTTGAGGCAGGTTGGAGAGTGCTGGTAAGGCGGCTTATGCTCCATTGGGAGTAAGTAAGTAATAAGTAGAGTTTGTTACGTATACATATTCGAAAACAGACTAGATATTATGAATAGCCTTATAACATATTTAAAGTGAAAATGGATAAACTATAACGAGGAAAGATTTCATTTATTCCACATAAACGTACTTCTGAACGGAAAATAAGTAAATGTTGAGCAGTTAACATATCGATAAGTTCTTTATGAAGTGCATCATGGATTAAGATAGCAAAATACATTGGTTTCGTTACAGAATAATTATCTGAAATGATGTAGATGAAAAGTCAGTCGATTAATAATCAGCAATTCTTACTAGAAATGAAATGAACTTTAAAGCAATTAGTCACTTTGATAAATTTCGATAGTATAATAAGAAGACGAAGATTTTAAAATGGTGGAGATCTGTAGCCCAGGTGGATGATTTTGATGCAGTTTTGTTTTTCGAGCTAAATGGTTTGGTCATGGAGCTTTCCGCAGGGAAACATAGGAACAAAAATCAAACCAATAGAAGATAAAACCAAAATAAAGAAGTAAACAATGACAAGTTTAAGGTCAACAAGAAGCAGTCAACATCGAGGTCTACAGTACAAGCTGTGAACCACATGTAGAGATATTCGAACACTTTACTTCTATCTGAAGTTTGAGCTGATGATGTCGTTCAGAAGAACGATAAAAGCTTCACGACCAAACCATTCAACTCAGAGAACAAAATTCCATCAAAAAACGAAAATTGTCAGAACTATGTAAATACATATAGTTCTGATAATATTCGTCTTCTTATTATACTATCTAAATGACCTTTATTAATCTTTATATTAAATGTGCTGACAAGTACATGTGTGACCAGATTATTCAAAACTGATTTGGAGCACCAGAATTGATCAGTCCGGTTTTGGCTATGAGAATCTTGTGAGGATTGCCGTGAACTCAGTAACGCTTGGGTCAAATATAGACACGTAATACACTTGGCTACTGAATCCAGATGTTCATTAGGTAATGCATTGGGATGAAGAAATGTTGGGGACGTTAAATCCCTAGAACTCACTTGAAAAAGGTCCTAATTTTGTTATTTTATTTTGAAAATTTGAATTTCTTTGTTTTCGCAACAAATCACTCTTTTCACTTTCATATCGTGTTTCCCACTTGGGAGAATCTTAAACACTGTTGATTCGTTGTGTGTTTTAGTATGCTATTTTGTAACCCTTCCCAAGGACGGTTTTGTGCTGTACATATTGGGGAAGCCTTCACAATAAACTTTGGGGAAATTTTGTGGAAATGGCACAAAAACCCTAAAATTTCCTCAGACCTGGAGAAATCCCCAATATTTCCCAAAACATTGGTGAAGGTCATTTGATTTCGAGAATTTCCCCAAACTTGAGAGCTCGGGCTGTGTTGACTCTAATTTCTTAAACGTTCTTAAGTTTTCAGACGACTATAAAACGTGAATATCATCGAGTAGAAACATAGTAGGAAATTTCCTTTCATGTGATATATATAAACATTAATCTTGATAAGTATTCAGGTACCTGGATAATCGCACAATCTGAGAATGATCGTATTAGCCTTCCAACCTTGTAAACAATCGTTTTAAAAAATATTCTTATTGGCTAAAAGAGATTACAGCATTTGCTTATTTCCATTGGTACACAGCAAGAATTATAAACACGTTAATGTTGAGTTGGAATTTTATTCGTTTAATCAGCTGATAATGAACTAATACATGTATACCGATATCAGTTTTATTGACCTCATCACATTCACAATTTAAGTAGATTGAGGTTAAACATAAAGAAAACTAGATAAATAATACTTACACAATGACATTAATAAATCATGCATTTCACCAGATGATCCACGTTGAATCAATTCAGAGGACACTCTTCTGAAATCCTTTTAATAAAATAAAGCCAAGATCAAAATCAGATCACCGTCATTGAGAAAAACAATTCGATTTTAATCTCACATCAACTACAAATAATACTATTTCCAAATATTCAATTCAGAATTCTTACATACAATCATATATAGGAGCTGTTATAACTTGGTGTTGTTTACTTGTATCTTACCATTGTTATTTAGGACTGCAAATGATCAGTCTCTTATCTGCTAGCCACTATCCATCTTTGCTTATGAAGATTGTGACTTCAGGCAATATCGAGAGAGTCCGCACAGCGTGTACATATATCAATAAGAGACTGAATAACTGCAGTCCTAAATAACAATGGGAAGATATAAGTAAAAAACGATACCAGGTGGATATAACTTCACCCCATTGCACAAACAGGTGACTATCAGGACTCAGTAGCTAAAAGGATAACGTGATGACGTTTGAAGCGGACGGTAGTGAGTTCGACTCCCAGAGTCAACATCAACTCTGTGTTGCAGGTACATCTAGCTGACGAGTCCCAAATAGGACGAAAGCCACGTCCTGGATTTCACTGCTAACGACTATCCATCGTTGTTTACAAAGCTGTTACAACGTTCCTAATATATATGTTAATATAGTTAATAATATCAGTTAATTTACTCACTCGTTGGTACATCATATCTAATTCGTCTATTTGAAATGGATTAAGTTTACAGAGAAGATTACTTAACTGTTGTTGATTATCTTCCCTAAAATCAATAAAATTCAGGATAAAGTTAGAAAATCAAAATTGTAAAGCAGAAAAAAAGAGTTGCTATAAAACTAAGTAAAAATGTAATGAATAATCTAAAATTCACATATACAATACAATTTATCATGTACAGTTTAGTTTTACTTCGAAGTTAAAATACATGTTATCAATCTAAGATAATGATGACTATGAAGACTATCGTCCTGAGTATTATTGACTTCGCATCAGAGAACTTACTAATCAATTGCATTGCTAAATAACAATGAAAAGATACAAGTAAATACCATCAAGTGAATTTAAAACTTCACCCCATTGCAAAAGCGAGTGACTATCAGGACTCAGTAGCTAAGTGGATAACGCGATAGCGTTTGAAGCCAACGGTACTAGGTTCGAATCCAAAAGTGACTTTGAGCTGTAAGATGCAGGTATATTCAACTGATGAGCCCCAAATAGGACGAAACGCGCGTCCTGGATTCTACTGCTAGCCACTCCCAGGCATTGTACCGAAATTATGGTTGTCAACTAGATATCCAAGACGTTCACAATTAGATACAGGATTTATGTACTTGAAATATACATTCTCTATATGGTAATCCAGTCTTACTGATAGTAGTTGAATTACGTAAGATTTAGTCATACAGTTGAATAGTTAGTATAGTTGGTTAGATTTTTAGATTAATGAATTTCTAAGAAACGTTCAATGTAACTAATCTGATTAAAGGAGAGCTAAATTTTATTGTATCGCATCACGAACTATATCCATTTAGCGGTTATTTGGTAGCTACCAAACTTTTCTGATTTATTCATTTATAAAGCAAACATAAATCAACCACGACGGATGGTGTTCTGTTATAGAATGACGAACTTGCAGAATTGTACGCCCTATACAATTGGCTCAACAGGAGCATGTGGCGAGTTCAGGATCGCACTATAGTACAGCACCAGTCAGATACAAAAGAAACACGATAAAGACCCTGACTCCTCGTGCTAGAATGATTTGCTCGGATGACATCACTGTAGATGAACTAGTTAACATTCGTAACTTCCTTGGTAGAAATGGATACCCAACGAAATTCATTGACAACCATATGAAGGAGATGAAAAGTAGAATGAGGGTACCTACCGTTCTAAAGAAATTGTTGTTTTTAAAATTATAACACCTAAATGATACTACTGAAGAAATTGTGACTCAGAGATTAAGAAGGGCGGTACAAAAATATTTAATGCAGCCAGACTGAGTGTTATCTTTTACAACCACCCCACAATAAAATCGGCTAATAAAAACAGATTGCCTGAATTCGCCAAATCCATGTGTATTTATCGATTCAACTGCTCCTGTGGAGCCAGTTATATAGGGCGTACAATTCGGCAAGTTCATCATCGTATAACAGAACACCATGCGTCATGTTTAAGCAAAGGACAGGTAAGAGTGATTAAGAGTACTATTCTAGCTCACTTGATGGACACAGGTCATCAAGTTGAAATGAATAAAGCTTTGAAGGTTATCCACCATATTCCAACAAATTCGCCACATGGTTTACGAATGATCACAAACCTAACCTTTGCATTTATAATAAGTGTGTACAATCACTCTCACTACCTTGGCCATTGGTATAAGGGAGTTTGTAGCAGAACTTTGATAAACTAATTTCGTATTTCTTCCATTTTTTGTATTTTACTTATTCTCAACATTGGTCTCTTGATTCTTACATAACTACCGTACTACTGACCATTCATCAAAAATATCCTATTAGTTCTTTCTCGTTTTTATATATTATGCAACGTAGCAACTTCTTGATTTTCAAATAAATGCTTCCAATATCATTAATCCTATCCACTCAATGAGTATTACTTTATTATTGTAAATCATACTCATATTAATTTAATTGTTGAAATAATCAGGTTTTCACAGATTGAAATCATGAGTCAATTGAAGCTAGACCACCATGGAAAACCTGAAAGCACTGGACGGCGTTTTCGCTTTAGTATGGAACTCTTCAGCAATGCACATCCACGATCCCGCCTCGCGAGAGTCGAACCCAGGACCTATCAGTCTCGCGAGCGGCGGCTTCACTTCGTGGATTGGTTGAAGTTAGAGATTAACACCGTTGGGTGCCGGCTCAGTGGCCCACTGGTTAAGCGCTCGCGTGCGAGACTGATAGGTCCTGGGTTCGAGTCTCGCTGGGCGGGATCGTGAGGAGTCCTGTATTAGGACGAAATGGCCGTCTGGTGCCCCCAAGGTTTTCCATGGTGGTCTAGCTTCAGCTGACTCATGAATTCAACAATTAAATCACTGTAATATCCACAAAACTCCTCTCTGATAATATATATTAATGTAAAGTCACGATGTTAAACTAATTGGAAAGAAATTAGTACAGTGAATACATTCCTTTAACATGTATATTGAAACAAGGATGGACTTACACTGAATTCGTTTGTTTCAACAAAACATGAAATGTTTTACTAACTTCATTCATATTAACTACCGGCTTAAAAACATCATCTTCCGTTAGTTGTTGTTCAATTTTAACTTTTCTTGTTTCAACTACACATTGTATAAATTCTTGTGTAGATTTCCCAAATCGTTTTTCTATAGTCTTCCAAATTGATTCATTCGAATCTGTAATGTTAAAAGACAGTGAAAAATAGAATGTCAACTTCTTTTTCCTTCTTACTTACTTACTTAGGCCTGTTACTGCTCGAGGAGGAGCGCCATTTATTATCTAAACAAAAGAGGAACTCCTGTCGAACATTATCTAAAAGTGACTATAATTGCCGAGTATAACAATGAAATTAGTCTCATTTATGAGTTATCATTAGATTGTAATGTAGTCAAAAGTCAAGCAGTCTATTCTAAGTTTTTTTATCATGTGTTTCAATATAACAAAGGAATTTGAATATCGGGGAAACGACATTACTGGTAGAACATGCTGATGAGGACACTCGTGGAGAAAATACAGTTGTTCTCCAGTAAAAGCCTGTCTTTTGGCAAATTTCTCCCATTTTTTGAACAACTAAAAGCGTACTACGCTCATATGATTTTGAAATGGTGGAGATTTGTAGCTCAGGTGGATGATTTTGATAGTTTTGTTCTTTGAGCTGGATGGTTTGATCGTAGAGCTTTTGTCGTTCTTCTGAACGAAATCATCAGTGCAAACGTCTACCAAACCATCCAGCTCAAAGGACAAAACTCCATCAAAAATGACACTATATTGGACTATGATTATCAATAAAATGAGAGATCTGTAGAACGAATTGAATACCATGATAGTCTTTCATTGTTCCAAATGTGACTTGAAGTGACAAAATTTTCATTATGTTTCAACGAAGTTCCTTTGGCGAATACTTAAACTAGAAGGTTATTCATTCAGTCTAATCATAAAACAGTTGAGAAATCAACTAGAATTGAATGTTTCGAACTGTGGCTTTTGAATTTATCGGTTTTGAATCATTAAAACTACAGTATCAGAACAAAATGATAATAAGTGAAAATGTTGTTGACCGGAAAGATAATGTATTGATTGTCCATTTAGTTAAATCTATCATTTCTTTGTTTTTAAGACCTATACTTTTCAAGAATACACCAGACGTCTTAGGACTCATCAGCTGAGTGTACCTGGATATGTAAGCCCATTCTGTGACTCGTACCTGGTACGTTTGGCTTCAAAAGACAACACGTTATCCTCTTATTTGCTGAGTCCAGATGGCCAGTATTTAATTCAACTGTAGTCAAATTATGAATAAAACAATTATAAAGTAATTTGAAAACAGTAGTTGTTCAACAAGCGAGTGGCTATCAGGACTCAGTAGCTAATGTGATATCAAGTTGATACACTTCAATTATCTATCCCATCTTATCAATTTTCAAGAATACATAGCAAAAAGAGTTGCATTATTTGAAAACCATCTTGTACTTCGTAGCTTGCAGTGAATTCTTATCATATTTAATTAGGCAATATAAACTGTAATAGACTAAAGAAGTGAAGTCATACATCAGATCTAAAAACGAATCTAAGCAATTAATATGAAATATGTACACACATGGACAAAACTAATCAATTAAGAGAAGAATATGATTCATTCGACTTTGTTTCTATCTCTTGTTTATACTCTGTACTCAGTAAGCTACGGAGTTTATTCACTTTAAGCTATGCTCCAGGATCTTTATGAATTTAAATATCAGAAATCGTAGTTTATTTACCTGAGATGAACTAAAAATGAAAGAATTGTGTTATAGATTTCATTGTTACTAAGAATTGCACAAATATGTGATATGGAACAATCAATTGAATGGAATTCATCACTCTAAATCAACTTCACTGACTACGAGAAAGAATTTGATAACGTAGAGAAGAAAACACTATGGAGGCTTCTTTCACACTAGGCGTGCCTGAGAAGAGAGTCAATATAATACGGAATCCCTATGATAGATTAAACTGCAAAATCGTGAATGGAGAACAGCTCACAAGCTCGTTTGAAGTAAAGACCGGTATCAGGCAAGATTTTTTACTCTCACCTACCCTATTTCTGCTGGTGATGTCAACATCCGTAGGGAAGCATGCGATACAGTGGACAGCTAGGATGCAACTGGACGGTCTAGACTTCGCAGACGACCTGGCTTTTTCATCGCGCACACAACAACAAATGCAGGAGAAGCCGACCAGTATAGCAGCAGTCTCAGCAGCAGTAGGTCTCAACATACACGAAGGGAAAAGCAAGATTCTCCGATACATCACAGCATGCACCAATCGAATCACACTTGACGGAGAAGTTTTCTAAGATGCAAAAACCTTTACATATCTGGCCAGCATCAATGATGAACACAGTGGGTCTGATGCAGCAAATCCACAATTGAAGAACATTTGGAACTCAAAACACATGTCAACCAACACCAAGGTCAGCATCTTCAATACAAATGTCAAGTCCGTTCTACTGTATGGGGCGGAAACCAGGAGAACTACGAAAGCCATCATCCAGAAGATACAAGCGTTTATTAACAATTGTTTACGCAAAATATTTCAGATCTGTTAACCAGACACTATTAGCAACAACCTACTATGGGAGAAAACAAACCAGATCCCAGTGGAGGAAGAAATCAGGAAGAAGTGCTGGAAGTGGACAGGACACGCATTGAGGAAAGCACCCAACCCGTCACGAAGCAAACCCTCACTTGGAATCCTCAAGGCCAAAGGAGGAGAGCAAGATCAAAGGACACATTAGGCCGAGAAATGGAGATAGACATGAGAAGAATGAATAACAATTGGATAGAACTAGAAAAGAGGGCTCAGGACAAAGTGGGTTGTAGAAAGCTTGTCTGCGTTGTATGCTCCACTGGGAGTAACAGGCGTAAGTAATTAAGTAATTATGATAATTTCTACTGTATTACTAACATAATTTATAAATATTTTCCACTTGATTAAATTCATTTTCCCAGAAATCCATCAATAAACCAGTTGTTATTTGTAAATTTGATGTATATATTGCCTTATACAATTCTTCAGCAAATAAAATTGATGTATCTGTTAATAGATCTTGAAGTAATAGTTTCAAATTATTCGGTTTCGCATTGTTCATTTCATTCATTAATGACTAAATAATAAAGAAAACAAAGTGAAGTTAAGAATATTAATGTAAAACGAATATGAAATCAAGTATTGAATTTGTGCATTCAGATTGAATAAAATATGTAAAGCTCATTAAAAACCTCCCCCCGGTGTTCATAGTTCAGCAAGATTAATATTTATTTCAGTAGTTGAGATCATGAGTCAGTTGAAGCTAGACCACCATGGAAAACTTGGAAGCACTGAACAGCTGTTTCGCCCTAGGATGGGGCTCCTCAGCAGTGTGCATCCACGACCTTGCCTTGCGTGCGAGCGCTTAACCAGTAGACCATCGCGTTATCCACTTAGCTACTGAGTCCTGATAGCCACTTGCTATCATTCACCTCACGAGTCTCAAATCAGACGCAACGCGCGTCCTGGATTCCACTGTTATCCACTATCCATCTTTGTATATAATGTAATACATGTTTATCTTATATCAGATATACATTAATGAAAATCGATAATACGAGTAGAAGGTATAGTATGTTTACGAAGAGTATAGTTGAAACATTGTCCTTAATGTAGTAAATGTATATTAACCTTGATAAATGTGAAAAATATAAGCCTTTGAAAATCTTGGTTGACAACTATTTACTTACTACTCTCGAAATGCATGCATAAATTTATGTATTTATTTATTTAAAAGCATAAACATTGATACAAGGAGGCACCAAGTAGATATGCAACACATAAATCCTTCGATTTTTATGAGGGATGGGATACTTTCTGGGTGCCCGAACTCAAGCACGTAGTTTTCTTAGGGGGTTACACCCGGAACCTTCGATCTAAATGTCTAATCCACAAGGGAGTGGAGCAACTTAAGGAAATGCAGTCACATGGTAGCCATTGACTAATGATTGGTTCATACCCCATTTATTCCTTCAGGATACTGGACACCACTGGTTTGCAGTCAGGGTTTTCCGACTCCTCTAGATAGACTCACCGTGTCCACTAAACCGGTTAAACAGCCGGACATTTGCTTTTCATTCTCTCAATTTCGTAAACAACATCCATGGTGCGAGAAGGCAGTAAGTAGGACTTCCTTGTCAGTGGCTGTCTGCACGTGGCAATTTGAGAGCATATCAAGAAATACAGCTGACCCTCCCCGATCTTGACTGTACCATGGCCGATTAAATAGTACTTCATTTCTCTTGAGAAACATAGAAAAGGAGGTGTGAGTACAAAACATTTAATAAAAAAAGGGTGGACAAATATTTTAAAACTTACAGTTTTAAAGATTTTGTTATAATGAAATGCGATTTGTTGGCGTTGAGCATTTGTTCGTGTTAATAAAATTTCTAAAACCATATCATATTTTTGTTCTATGAAGTATCAAAAAGGAAACGATTTGAAATGGATCTATTAGGTGAATATAATCGTCATTAATTATGAGTTGATGAATTACGTTAAAAACATATAAAGATAGTTAATTTATGTCGTCTTTAGTATAAAGTTATAGATCTTCCATAAAATCTATGAAAATAGATCATAGATATCTATGATCTATGTTGATCACGATCAACGATGACAACTGTTAGTATCCATTTATGGACTAATACTATATATATATATATTCTTATTGTATAGTTATTAGGTAACTAAACTATGCATATTCATATTCCTCTTGTTATAAGCTTTGTTTTGACCTATGAACTATTATTATATGATTTACCATTCTTGATTTATGTCCAGTCTATTAATTACAGTCTCCCACATTCACAGACACTTTTGGCTAGATCTTGTACGAATGTGTATTTTCTATTTTATAGTATGATACGGACTGTTTGCTTTGTATATAAACCCAGTTTGTTTGATGTACATGATTCATATTGTGATGTATGCTATTTATATTGACATAAGTAGTCAGGAATAGAATGTCTGGTAGCAGAAGGTCATGAAGATCAACGGGAAAAGAACGCGAACAGAAACCAATTGATATAAAAATGCAGTAACAATGAAGTTTGAGATGACTGAATGATATTTTCAAAATAATTTCAATTTTGAGAAGATTGATATTTTGCAAATGAAGTATTCACTGTATGACTCTCAGATTTTACTAAGATATTTTGTAATTTGTTCATATACGTTCGATTATCACCACCTGTGTTCTCGTTCACGGCTGAGAATGGTGTTCTGGACTTAACAGGAAGGTCTAGGCAACACGTAGGACCGATATAGTCTCTAGACTACGAGGTTTATGGGTCATTTTTGTGGTTGATAATTCACTGTTCTCTAATTGGTGGTATCATTACGCTCTATATTGATAAGGACACAATGTCACATGTTATAACAAGATGAAACTAAAGTTTGCAATTATTTCATGAACATAACTGATTGTCAAATGGTTCTCAGATTGGTTACTCGTGATTTTCATTATTTACAGATTTATCGTCTGGATATGTAATCCTTTTGTTTTTGACCTAATCAGGTTTTCACAGATTGAAATCATGAGTCAATTGAAGCTAGACCACCATGGAAAACCTGGAAGCACTGGACGGCCGTTTCGTCCGAGTATGGGACTTCTCAGCAGTGAGCATCCAAGAGATACTCCTGGAGTTCTAGTGAGAAGCCGTTACCAGTGGAGTTCATCCAGGTCTGTTGTGAGATATCAACTCACTGAAGACAATGGTGTACGGTGGCGCAACTTAGTGGATTAGTTGAAGTTAGACATTAACACCGTTGGGTGCCGGCTCGATGGTACAGTTTATTTATTTATTTAAACACAAACATTGATACAAGGAAGCACCAAGTAGATATGCGCCACATAAATCATTCGATTTGTGTGAGGGCTGTGATACTGCCCGGGTGCCCAAACCGAAGCAGGTGGTTTTCTTAGGAGGCCACACCCCGAGCCTTTGATCTAAAGGTCCGACCCACAGGGCAGTAGAGCATCGTGAGGAGATGCAGTCCCATGGTAGCCGGTGACCAACAATTGGTTCATACGCCATTCGTTCCCTCGGGATCCTGAAGCCCATGTGCACCATTGGTTTAGAATGAGGGTTTTCCAACTCCCCTAGGTGGACTTTCCATATCCACCAACCCGGTTAAAGCGTCGGACACTCGCTTTTCGTCCTCTCGATTTCGTGAACAACACCCCTGCCACGAGAAGGCAGTGAGTAGGACTTCCCTGGCAGAGGCTGTATACGCGTGGCCGTGTGAAAGCATTTTGAGAGGGAGAGCGGGCCCACCCCACTCTCGGCCACACCAGGGCATTTGAAGGCGATGGTTCAGTTGGTTAAGTGCCTGGCGCAACACCGATAGGTCCTGGGTTCGAGTCTCGTGTGGTGCGGTTTCGTGGATGCGCACTGCTGAGGAGCCCCATACTAGAACGAAACGGCTGTCCAGTGCTTCCAGGTTTTCCATGATGGTCTAGCTACAATTGACTCATGAGTTCAGTCTGTGAAATTTCTAACATCTCCACAAAACGCATTCCGATAATCAAGTTTTATCTGAAATCTTTATTTGGAAAAATGTAAAACAAGCAAAAATTTTTTTAGATAGTGGTTTTGCGGAGATTGTAGTAATTTAATAGTTGAATTCATGAGTCAACTGAAGCTAGACCACCATGGAAAATCTGGAGGCACTGGACGGCCGTTTCTTCCTATTTCGGGACTCCTCATCAAAGTACATCCACGATTTGAAACCAAGACCTATCGTTCACGTGCGCGAACGCTTAATCTCTAGACCATTGAGTAGGCATTCAAAGGCCATCCAGTCCTTCCAGGTTTTCCATAGTGATCTAGCTTCAATTGACTCGTAAATTCGACTATTAAACAATTTTTTTAAAAACTTTTTTACAATCAATCTAATGGTGTATAAACTTGGATAAAGACTGGTTTACTAATGATTTAGGTTATTTTATCAAAGCATTGGAAAGAAAACTCACCTTTAGTCTTATTTTTTATGTTATGGACATCATTATCAACAGAAAAGTTGTTACGGGTGTCTATTTTCGGTTGAAAAACATATCCTTGTGAATCAATTTTATTTAATGGTGAACGAATAAATATTGGTCTGAAATCATGCAAAAATGGATTGTATGTAAAGATAAATATTGACGTAGTTTTGTTCTCCGAATCGGATGGTTTGGTCGTGGAGCTTTAATCGTTCTTCTGAACGATATCATCAGTTTACCTGAAGTTTGTGCTGATGATGTCGTTCAGAAGAACGATGAAAGCTCCACGATCAAACCATCCAGCTCAGAGAACAAAAATCCATCAAAATCAGTCACATGAACTACAAGTAATCTCCACTATGAAGATAAGTCTGTTAAAATTAACTGAAACAATGAGTTCATTTGAATAAACATCTTGATTAAACACCGTTGGACACCGTGTCAGCTGTCTAGAGGTTAAGCTTTCGCGCACGATTCCGAAGGTTCTGGGTTTGGATCCCGCAAGCGGTATCGCGGATGAGCGCTGCTGAGGAGTCCCGCAGTAGGACGAAACGACTGTCCAGTCCTTCCAGGTCTTCAATGGTGGTCTAACATCATTAGGTTTATGATCACAATCAAAAACCTAATAATCTCCACATCCCTATACTGATAAGAAATATCTGTCAAAATTTATGAACATGTGATGAATGTAGCCGAATGTTCAATAAGAAAGAAGTAAGATTATGGAAATTGAAAGTTGCAAGACTTATTATAACATACTGATTTGGCGCTAAGTTTGACTATTATTATAAATGTTGATGAAGCAATGTCCTATTATGCGTATCTTAAGTCTTCACACTATCTACCTACTGTACAGTATAAATTACAATTTGTAGTATTAACATAGATTCGCGCTTGTGTAATTTCTTGTACTCTTTGCTGGCTTCATTTAAGATCCCTTAATTATCTTATCAGACATGGTCGTCAATAAAAATCATAGTTTATAAGATTTTTGAAAATTTTTCTAGTTCGTAGGTAGTCGGTCAGTCAGCTACAACGTGGGACCAGGTACATATATGCATCTGTTCAAGTTACCTCACCACATTAACATAGCAAGATGAACATCAAATTCATAGATGTAGTTACTTCGATGGTAGTAGGTAATATCTATAAGAGACTGTGATGTTGATCTTGAGTCAACTACTTGCATATCCAGTCTTTGTTTATTCGATATTTAAAAACTGTAAGGAATCTCCATAAGAACTGATTTTTAAAGTACGAAGGAAACCAATGAGTAATATTTTTTTCAGTTGCGTGACATATACATAAATCAAATAGTGATAATCAACATTTTTAAACAAGAATTTATTTCATGGATTAGTTGAAGTTAGACATTAACACTGTTGGATTCCGGCAAGTTCAATGGTTTAGAGGTTAAGCGTTCGCGCGCGTGACCGATAGGCACTGTGTTGAAATCTCGCGAGGCGGGATTGTGGGTGTGCACTGTTGGGAAGCCCCACAATAGGTCCGAATGGCCGTCCATTGCTTCTAGGTTTTCCATGGTGGTCTAGCTTCAACTGACTCATGATCTCAACTATCAAAAATTTATTGTTTAATGATGACTATTCCGGAAACTAACGCACATATAAGATATCATAAAGAAAGTTTTACAAATATTTTTTTGGTCCATAACATTTCAAAACCTTCTAAGTTGAATCACAACCGTAGCATTTACGAACCAAACTCAGATGTATAATGTCAATGTGTAAAAGTTTAGCAGACGTCTGTGAGTATTCTGATAGTAAGTAATAATTAGCTAATGTATTTTGTTAACCATGTGGACGTATTGGTATTTATAGTAGTGACTGATGTTTTCTTAATTTTGATGGGTTATATAATCATTTATTAAGGTTTAAAGATTTTTATTCGAAGACAGTCTTACCGATTAGATTGTTACGGATTTTGATAAGTTGCATTTAAGTTGTGTAAACATATTTTACATTACTGATCCAGTGACAAACGTACGTTACGTAATCACAACAATTGAACAATCTGAATATACATATACATAGCACGAGAGTTACCTGTAGACATGATACTGGTGAGCCCAACGTGATATTGATAGAAGAAACCAGACAAGTAGTGAATAGGTCTTTATTTAGATCTTCGCGCAGTCACAGTAGAGCGTGGGATAATTTGTTCAGACAAATAAAGCTTCTCAACATTCAATATAAGATAATAGGAAATATAGCGACTAAGCAAAATAAGGAAGTGAATGAATACTTGAACTAGACTGTTTTGGCATATGTTTGCTTGTTTGAGGTCAACTCTTAACCAACCAACCTAAGCTGTTACATATACACAGATGGATTTCAATTTACGAAACATTCTCTTATGTCTGCATAAATTAGTTTATAGAATTAAATTTGAAAATTATGGATGCTTCTGAATATGTTTCGAATTATCGCAGATAATATAATGATATCCGTAGTCATTCATTCATAATGAGATCACGAAACGATCTGTCTTAAAAAAAAACAACTGATAAAGGTAGTGCGCTAGAAGGCTGACTTATTCTAGTAAAAAATCCTCAGAGGTGTGTATCCACGATTCTGCCAAAGAGAGTCGAAGTGAGGATAGTCGATCGAGAATGAGAATGCTCAGCCCCTAAACCATTGAGCTAACATCACATGATATCAAAGTCTAACGGCAACCAATTCACTATACCGACTAACCATATCTCTTTATCTTCGACGAATATTTATCTCACACCTGACAGAGCTAGACTGTGTAGCCACGGCTTCCCACCAGAATTAAAGACGTTTACTTTAAAAGTTTGTCAAGAGCGAATAAATCAGGTGTGTCACATACTAATAATCATGTCATTTAATAAACATAAACATAATTCAAGACATCTTTGTTTGATCTAGTTATACTTACAGTTGTTTATCGGATGACTGTGAATCGAAATTATGATGGAACATTTGATTTTCAATGAATAAATATAAAGAAATATATGAATTCACTGCATAAATTATTCATTGATAATAGAATATTCACATAATTTGATGAAACACGTTATTCATATTGAAACTGAACTAATCTCCTAATCGATAATCTTAACTACTGATTCTTCAACTTTATTTACCAATACGTATCTGCAAATGCCGTGGTACGGCAGAGAGTGGGAAGAGTCAGCCCTCCCTCTCGAAATGCTCTTACAAGGCCACGTGCAAACAACCACTGACAGGGTAGTCCCACTGTTGAATACGTTCAATCCCCAGAACTCACTTGAGAAAAAATCTAATTTTGTAATTTTATTTAGAAAATTTGAATTTCTTTATTTTCAGGCCAAAGGCGCTCTTGTCACTTTCATGTCGTATTTCGCACTGGGAAATATCTTAAATGCTATTGATCCGTCGCGTCTTTTAGTAGGCTATTTGGTAACGTTCCCCACGGACTGTTTTGTACTGTATATATGTTTTAAATTGTGGTTGTTGTTATCGCTCGTTTCTGGCTGTTTGCAGAATATACTTTTCCATTCCAAGCTAAGACTTCTCACTCTAGTTAGCGGGGCTAGAACGCATCAAAAACTAGCTTACTGGTCTTTGGTCACCAAGTAATGATTCTCGTTCACAGACTAAGTGAACTCGTGATAGTTTTAACCCTTTCACCCACTAACTGACTGCTCACGAAATTGAATGGACGAAAAGCTAGTGCACGGTACATTCAACAGGTTGATGAACACAGACGTACAGCTAGAAGAATTGGACAGTCCACATTACGAAATATGTTGCAAAAAAGCACCAGGATTCTATGGAAACAAATGGAGTATGAAAATAAGGTTCGTCAGAATGTACCTTGAGAATGCGTCGCATTCGGTTAGGTTCCTTCACCTTCCATAACATATTTAGGTCAACGACGACGAGTGTGCTCCACTAAGAAATCCACCTAATTCGGCTTCCACACTCAATCACTGACCGAGCCATCACATAAATCGAACGAATTGTGTGTCACATATCCATTCCGTGCTTCCTCCTACCAATGTTCATGTGCTCAAATAAATAATAAATATGCATTGTGAAATGATGAAATAAGGATTCGGATTTATCAAGACCAATCGTCAAACTTTGATCAGTTTACAACTACATCTCTTCATCACCAAGTGAAACTGAACACCGTTGTATTCTGTTTGCATTATTAAAAGCTTCTATAGATAAGAGGAGAAATACTGTTGTTTAGTTCAGCATAGAAATTATCACCAAGGTATATTTGCTTATCAGTCAGTATCTATGTTTGTTTTCAGTGAATGTCACGTCTAACATTAATCTTGCAATAGCACATACCTAATCCAAATTATTGATTCGTCAATCAAAATCATGATATTCTAGCATTAAATTCTGTCAACAAATATCTACAGACAACATACTATTAACTCTCACAGATAAGCTTTGTAAAGTGTACAATTGATTGATCACTGGTTGGTGACCAATGTCACGCAAGTCAGATCCGCCTTTGTGCCGATCGAAACATATCGACCAAGTTGTAATTTGGCAACCAGTCTAGCTGACTCAACATTGCGCGCACTGTTCAAATTGTTAGACAAACAGACAGAATTGTTGATTATAGCTGACCTGCACGTTTGGCAGTCAAACTAGATTTCCGACTGAAGTATGTTCAGTTTTACAACAATCATACGTGAAACATATTAAAATCTGATAAAAACAATTTAGTTTACCTGAACTATCTTCAATGTGGTTTCTACAATAATGAAAATAATCAGCATGTTAAATGTCGAAAATATTATGAGTGAGACTATAATTTACTGACGACGTTTGACCGGCGCTAGAGGGACATTGAGAGTGCCCACCTCATAATTAGGAACAAATGAGCTTATAAACCAGTGTGAGAAATGAGAATTATGATTTACAGTTGATGATTAAGGCTAGGAATTAGATCTGGGGTTTTCATCACGAACTCACATCAGCTATAATGCCAAAACATAATTTAGCCAAAAAATTGATGAGTGAATTTTGCGCCAAAATCCTTCATCTCTTATCTTAAACCTCATTGCTTCGTCCATGAATTATAGTCTCGCCCTATTATGCATTCATTCATTCATTTAGTAGTTTATCTAATATCATCAGTTTGACAAATGGATATTCATTCAGTTAACAAGCTCTACAAATACTCTCAACACCTCAGTATTCGCAGAGGTTTAAACATTTACTTATAAGGTTTCTATAGATAAAAAAAATCTTATTCTCATCCAGTAATACCAATAGGTCAGCTTACTTCTTGTTTCATTTAATATTCTGTGAACGTCTTCTACAGTGAATATTGGGTGAGTGACATTCTCTGTCTTACTAACAATTCGTTCAGTACTGATATGATCAGTTGGTGAATGAGTGATCTGTGGTCTGAAACGAAGCAAAGTCAAACCATTTGTGTAATCAAACATATTCAAAGCATCTTTTTATACTTGATAGTAAATAATACTACTGAAATGTGTCATATACCAACCGAAATAAATTAGTTGGCTAAAGCCACACATACATAATACACGATTTCATTTAGTTCGTGTATCTTGTACTTCTTGAACTGAATTCGTTATTTCTGGGATTCTTAGCTGGTACTATATTTCATATACTCCTAATCATCTTATTGACTTCGTGTTTGGCCTGTGATTGAACGGTTGGACGTTCATTCAGATTATGATGCTTTTGAAAATTACTTTGAATGTTTCGAAATTTGGCCTATGAATAAGGAACATGGTGAGGATGTTAATACTGTTGCACATTTCCTCACATTCATCGAAAAAGAAGCATATAGCTTATTTAAAACTCTGGATTTACTGGATAGGCCCATTTCGCTTTCTTATACAACTCTCAAGGATGTACTGCTAGACTATGTTAAGTATACAAATTTCGAATGTAGTAGAGGAGGAAAATTTCGTAAAATGATTCCCGAGCACATAAAAAATTCTGCTGCATTACGTCATCCCAACCCAGTGCATACTGAATGTTATGCAGATAACAATTCATTGACAAGTTGCGATACAGTTCACGAAGATGGGCACAAGTTTGGTCAATGTTTGTCCTGTGACAGGTTCCACTCTTTTAATTCGTGTAAATTTTGTAATTCTAAGTTATTCAAATGTGGTGATATTGGACATATTCAGTCAGTTTGTAGTACTACAGTTCATCTTATTGCAACTAATATTAAGTCATGTAGTTCTGATTCTACTAAGTCGAGTATTTATAATGATCATTTATCTTTATCAACGATTTCAAAAGACAGTGTAGAGTTATATAGCAGTTCAGAGTTAAATGAAACTCAGAATTCTTGCGAGACGACAGTTTCTAATCAATCGACTTATCAGATTTCTCATGTTATTGTACCAAATATAGTTTTCCCTAATGATTCACATATTTCTGACGAAATTCCTAGCAAATCTGAGGAAAGTATGTTGAATGAACCTAGTCATGATCGAAAACCCGATGTAGTTTTAATAGATGCTGATTTTTCTAATGATCCTTTTACTCTGCAATCACATTCTTATTAAATTTGTGGAAGCTATTTCAGAAGAATTAAATCTTGATGTTCTATCAAATATTATGTGTCCTCATAATGCATTTGTTTCTTGTGGGAATCTTGTTCAGTGCAGAGCACAAGTACTAAATATGCTGGAGTTTGATTACAATTCGGATGATCTCATATCAATTGCTTTTATCCTTATCACGAAGTCACTTCTAATGTTTACTCTAGTCAATGTGAGAAATATGTTTTAAATGAAACCGCGTCATTCATAACATGAGAACGCGAAGATCCAACATTATTTCGTGGGGGAGGATAGTGTTGGGAAATCTGTTGTCTAAATTCTAGATAATGGTTTCGGTACACAACCGAAACGGCGATTGTATACAATCTCAGGAACCAAGTGAATCTGTTCCGATTTCGGTTGTTAATTCCAATACTAATGAGCACATTATAGATAATACAGAGTTTTATCCAATGCAATGTCGGACAGACACAGGATGAACTTAAGAAGACGTACAATCGATTACAAACACTTAGATTCTAATTCAAGCTGTGGCAGATGTGGTATTTGAATGAACTAATGATTCCTTTGTAATTGTTGAATGCTTGATTTCAAATTCCAAATACAGTACATTCGTTCGTGCATATCTACTACTTCTTGATCTGATTAAGTTAGTTCTGTGATGTTTAGTTCTTACTATCATTCAAATTCTCCTAATCATCACAATCACACAACATTGTGGATCGGTGATATTAAGAATTGCATGTCATCTAATGGTGATCAGGTGGTACAGAACAGAGCTTTCACATTCAACATCGTACGTTTTAGGCTCGAATCTCTTTTGCAGGATTATGGATTAACCCTGCTGAGAAGTTCTATTCTAAGACAAAACGACCTTCCACTGATTCCATTTCTCCAGTTGTTGTCCGTTAAATCTCCATTTGTGATCTCAATATAATTTAACAATCTTGAAGCTACATACTACTAATCAGTTCATTGACTGGACGTAAACGTTCGTCAGGACATCTTTGTTTTGTTTGATAAAGTTATACTTACCGTTGTTTATCAGATGACTGTGAATGAAAAATATGGTGGAATATTTGATTGTCAATGAATAAATATAAATAAATATATGGATTCACTGCATAAATTATTCATCAATAACAAAATATTTACATGAGTTGATGAATTACGTTATCCACGTTGAAACTGAACTAATCTCCTAATCGATAATCTTAACTACTGATTCTTCAACTTTATTTACCAATACGTATCTGCAAATGCCGTGGTATGGCAGAGAGTTGGGAGAGTCAACTCTCTCTCTCTCTCTCTCGATATACTCTCACATGGTCACGTGCAAGCAACCACTGACAGGGAAGTCCCACACACTGCCTGCTCGCGGCAATACTGTTAATAACGAAATGGAGAGGAGGAAATGTCAATGACCTGCGCACTAATAGGGTTGGTAAATACGGAGAATTCACCTAGGGGAGTTGACTAACACTGATTCCAAATTATTGGTGCACATTGGCTCCAATATATTGAAGGAACAAAGGCCATGTGAAACAAATGTTCGTAACTGGCTACCATGTAACAGCATCTATTGACGTTACTCCACTACCTTGTGGATAATACATTTAGGTCAACGGCGACGAGTGTGCTCCACTAAGAAATCCACCTAATTCGGCTTCCACACTCAATCACTGACCGAGCCATCACATAAATCGAACGAATTGTGTGTCACATATCCATTCCGTGCTTCCTCCTACCAATGTTCATGTGCTCAAATAAATAATAAATATGCATTGTGAAATGATGAAATAAGGATTCGGATTTATCAAGACCAATCGTCAAACTTTGATCAGTTTACAACTACATCTCTTCATCACCAAGTGAAACTGAACACCGTTGTATTCTGTTTGCATTATTAAAAGCTTCTATAGATAAGAGGAGAAATACTGTTGTTTAGTTCAGCATAGAAATTATCACCAAGGTATATTTGCTTATCAGTCAGTATCTATGTTTGTTTTCAGTGAATGTCACGTCTAACATTAATCTTGCAATAGCACATACCTAATCCAAATTATTGATTCGTCAATCAAAATCATGATATTCTAGCATTAAATTCTGTCAACAAATATCTACAGACAACATACTATTAACTCTCACAGATAAGCTTTGTAAAGTGTACAATTGATTGATCACTGGTTGGTGACCAATGTCACGCAAGTCAGATCCGCCTTTGTGCCGATCGAAACATATCGACCAAGTTGTAATTTGGCAACCAGTCTAGCTGACTCAACATTGCGCGCACTGTTCAAATTGTTAGACAAACAGACAGAATTGTTGATTATAGCTGACCTGCACGTTTGGCAGTCAAACTAGATTTCCGACTGAAGTATGTTCAGTTTTACAACAATCATACGTGAAACATATTAAAATCTGATAAAAACAATTTAGTTTACCTGAACTATCTTCAATGTGGTTTCTACAATAATGAAAATAATCAGCATGTTAAATGTCGAAAATATTATGAGTGAGACTATAATTTACTGACGACGTTTGACCGGCGCTAGAGGGACATTGAGAGTGCCCACCTCATAATTAGGAACAAATGAGCTTATAAACCAGTGTGAGAAATGAGAATTATGATTTACAGTTGATGATTAAGGCTAGGAATTAGATCTGGGGTTTTCATCACGAACTCACATCAGCTATAATGCCAAAACATAATTTAGCCAAAAAATTGATGAGTGAATTTTGCGCCAAAATCCTTCATCTCTTATCTTAAACCTCATTGCTTCGTCCATGAATTATAGTCTCGCCCTATTATGCATTCATTCATTCATTTAGTAGTTTATCTAATATCATCAGTTTGACAAATGGATATTCATTCAGTTAACAAGCTCTACAAATACTCTCAACACCTCAGTATTCGCAGAGGTTTAAACATTTACTTATAAGGTTTCTATAGATAAAAAAAATCTTATTCTCATCCAGTAATACCAATAGGTCAGCTTACTTCTTGTTTCATTTAATATTCTGTGAACGTCTTCTACAGTGAATATTGGGTGAGTGACATTCTCTGTCTTACTAACAATTCGTTCAGTACTGATATGATCAGTTGGTGAATGAGTGATCTGTGGTCTGAAACGAAGCAAAGTCAAACCATTTGTGTAATCAAACATATTCAAAGCATCTTTTTATACTTGATAGTAAATAATACTACTGAAATGTGTCATATACCAACCGAAATAAATTAGTTGGCTAAAGCCACACATAAATAATACACTATTTCATTTGCTTTGTATATGAAATGGTCTTGAAATTCTTTGTTGTTTAGGGTTGTAAATCATAGATTTTGTTCATCATTTTTATCTAAGTATTGTGATAAATTGTCCGGAACGTCGCTAGAGCTAAACGTTTGTGTTTACAGACTTTAACTTTGATGGTTTCTCCCATTGAGCGAATAGTGTACATATTATTGTGATTTCTAATTCCGACTAGTGTATTGAGCATCTTTTGAATATATCAATCCATATAATTTACTAACCTCACAATCAGAGACAAATACAAACAGTCAGAATGCAATGAATATAATGTAATTTGAAGATTTTTCCTTAATCATTAATTAAGTTGACAGTCTCTGTCAAATATGTTGGAGCTAATTTGGTTTATATACCTGTGTGAGTAATTCGAAACATTGATCGACTTTTGATGTTTATTGTTAGAAATAATATTTATGGTTCCCATCACCTACTGACCTAAATCAATTTTTATCTGTTTTTTCAGAATTTTTTTACGCACATGAATTACAGAACGATGATATCTCTTCGTCTAATTTCAGCTTTTGCTAAGTTTCCTGATGTAATAGTTTGGTAATATGTTGAAGTCATAGATAGTACATTAATTCTGAAGGAATATACATCTTTTTACGACTGTATTATAGACTTATATGCATTATCAAGCTTATCTGAATAGGATCTACAATGGTCAAATGAGACTGAAATTTTAAAATCATAGACATCAATAAGAAGTTTGAAAGTGCCATTAAAAATGAATGAACATATACTTTATGTGAAAGCATGTCATTTGGACTATGATTTTCGTTCCCTTTTGCCCTTGTTAAGCTAAATTCATTATTTATTTATTTAAACATATAAATATTTTCACAAGTACCAAATAGATATGCGACACTTAAATTATTCAATTTGTGTGAGTGCTGAGATACTACCTGGGTGCCCAAACCGAAGCAGGTCGTTTTCTAAGGAGGCCAAACCCGGGGCATTTGACCTAAATATCTAATCCACAAGGTAGTGGAGCAACGTCAGAGATGAAGTCCCACAGTAGTTGGTGACCAACGATTGGTTCCTCCACCATTTATTCCTTCAGGATACTGGGGCCCATGTGAACCATTAGTTTGTAATCAGGGTTTTTCAACTCCCCTAGGTGAACTCTCCGTGTCTACCAACCCGTTCAAAGCGCCGGATATTGGCTTTCCTTAAACAACACACCCATCGCAAGAAGGAAGTGATTGTATGCATTGAAGAGTGAAAAATTATGAATGTTTGCCTTCAAGAAATTTAACTAATTAAACTATTTCAGTCATCGTCTATCCATTTGTGTATAAAGATTTATTATGGACACATTTGATTGAATTAGACTTACGTTTGTTTATTGTATAACTGTTAATAGAAATTAGGATAAATAAACGTATGAATACAGTCGGTAATAAATCATAGAACAAATTAAGAAAAAAAGTTGATTCCGGAACAACTGACCGATTAATTCCACCATTATAGAATGCTCTATTAAGCTATTCATTTTTCAATACTTATACCTGATTGGTTTTAGCAATGAAATAGGTATTTCAAACCATGATCAAGCGGCTTAATAACACTTCTTCATATGCAAAACCGTCAAAAGCCGAATAAATGAATGCTATCAGTTTAGGGGTTGTGGAGATTGTTAAGTTTTTGATTCAGATGATGAGCCGATTGATGTTAGACCTCCATTGAAAACCTGGAAGCACTGGACGGCCGTTTCGTCCTATTGTGTGACTTCTCAGCAGTGCTCATCCACGATCCCGCTCGCATGGTCCACTAGGCTAAGTGTTCGCGCGCGAGACTGAAGGCCGTGGGTTCGAATCCTGCTAGTGTGATCATGGATGTACTGCTGAGGAATCCTACAATAGGACGAAACGGCCGTCCAGGGCTTCCAGATTTTCAATGGAGGTCTAACATCAATCGGTTCATGATCTCAATAAAAAAATGAATGTTAGTTTACCTGTTTGGAATAGAGCGCAATATGGACTTCAGAAAATCATTGTGCTTTTGAATCAGTTCATTAACTTTAATGGGGTGTACACAATATATAATGAATATTACTTTTATGGCTGAATATAAGAAAGAATAGTTGCCATAGAAAATATCAAATGTGTTGGAAATCTTTTTATTATAAAAATGTTTTACTTAATGAATAGTTAAGGTTAAGTACGATAATCTCATTAATGTTCCATAAAGAAATTCAACTATATATGTAATGGAAATCATACGATTCATGGTATCAATCCATGATAATTTTGATCTTAATAAGACATATTTCAAAAAAGAAGTCTGTATCATGCTTCAATAAACAATGTAATCTTAAATCAACTACTGATATTGTACAGATTGAAGTTATATGTTATGTTGTATTGTTGTTTCTGTATTTTAAATTAGTAGATGAGGTTTGAATTATTGAAACGAAGCTTCATGTATATCAAGACACATCAACTATCTACAAGTATCAGTTTAGGGCGAACGCTTGACTTACTGGACCACTGAGCCGGCATCCAATGGTGTTAATGTCTAACTGCGCAAGACTGAAGGCCCTGGGTTCGAATCCTGAGGGCAGGATCGTGGATGTGCACTGCTGAGGAGTCACACAATAGGACGAAACGGCCGTCCAGTGCTTCTAGGTTTTCAATGGTGGTCTAACATCAATCGGTTCATGATCTCAATCAAAATATATCTACAAGTAGTTTAGAAATGAATAGTTTTTCTTTTGCCAGACACTTTGAAAACAAAAAAACATTGAATAGTATCTAGAAAACAAATGATCCATATGCTTTTGGTTCGATATAGAAAATGAGATCAGGGTTTACATACACAAAATTTTATGTGTTCGTATTACAAACCGTACTCACTACCAATTAACTTTAAAGACAAATTTAGAAAAATAAGATAACTTATCAAATTATTGGTGTGTCGATTTCATACACTACCATAAAGTCTTGTCCTCATTCTAATTCTAGTTACCGATAACACTAAAAAAGGTCATACAATCTTTCTCTGTGATAAATATCTGTAAGACAAGAACAATCACTGTCTGGTTTTCAAATATTGTCTTAATTTAATGATTTGTTTAATCACAAATAATAGACTCATATAACTAGTAAGAACATCAAGAAAGTTTTACGGCACGGAAATCAAACTTGGAGAACTACTACAAACATCATCAAGTATTTATAAACAGTTATCTACTCAAGATACTCAACATCCATTGGCCGGATACAATCAGCAACAACCTTCTGTTGGAGAGAACAAACCAGTTTTCAGGTGAAGAGGAAATTGGGAAAAGACGTTGGATGTTGATAGGACACATATTACGGAAATCACCAATCAGCATGATGAGACAAGCCCTAACTTGGAATCCTAAAGAGAAACGGTAAACTGAAAGGCCAAAGAATACACTGCGTCGAGAATTGGAAGCAGATATGAAAAGGATGAATAACAACTGCAAAGAACTGGAAAGGATTATCCAGGACAGGGTTTTATGGAGAGTGCTGGTGGGCGGTTTATGATTCTCCATGAGATGTAACAGGCGTAAATAGGTACAGTAAGTAATTATCAACCAATTATTCGACTTAGTCGTATTGTCAATAATAATATAATTATGAATAGTTGTTATAAGTATGGCATATTTTAATGAAACGATAACGATTTAAGTTACCTGATATATCATCCATATGGTTCCAAGCAGAATGAAAATCAAACGGTTCGCTACATCGAAAAACATTTTTAATGTTCAGATGGGTCTTTTTTCTTCTTTCAAACATGCATATTACTGTAATAGTATTATGTAAATTTATACTATACACTGATCATTTATAAATAGAGGGAATTTAATGTCTAGGATGAACTAAATGTTGTATTTATCATTAACATAATAAGAATAATGGTAATTGTACTTACACGTTAGTGTTTACTGATCTGTTACTTCTTCATTAAGTAAACATAAAGAATCCAAAAAAACTAATTCTGTATTGTTTATTTACTTGAGTGGGATCATTTTTGATGTAATTTTATAAAGTAAGTTATAAGTTGATAAACAAAGTATAGACTATTGTTTACCTATTTAGAGTTAACTATTAAAATAATTCGTCAGAAATGAGTACAGACTCAAATGTAAACAAAAAAAAGTATATTCTACTTATATGCAAAGATGGATAAAGACTAGCGGTGGAATTCAGGACACGCGTTTCGTCCTATCTGAATCTCGTCAGTTGGATGTGCTTGCACCTGAGTTGATGTTCACCCTAGGACTCGAACCCAGTACTGTTCGCTTCAAATGCCATCGTATTTTCCACTTAGCTACTGAGTCTTGATAGCTACTTAATTCAAAGAAACAAATATAAATGAAGTACAATTGAATAATCAATAGTTTTCTTCTAAAAACTATTACTTATTCAAGATCGGTTTCTCAAGAAGGACTAGTTGATTCGTTAATTTGAATGTTCCGGTTCAAGAAATCAGTCAACTGGTGTCATTCACAAAATAATCGCACCGGATCACGTACACGTTCTACAATCAACTACATTTTCGTGTAAGTTTCTCTTCATTTTGTTCATATGTTTCCATATTATCCATGAAAGAAAACAAGTTCCAATCGCCTTATCAATTAAAATGCATAGGATTGTCATTTTGACTAGAAAAAATCTACGTTTAGTGTTCAGTAGTTTTGTTGAAAGAACAACACTTGGTCAACAACAAATGAATAGTTTAGTTACATTTAGTTACACAATGTCAGACATAGTGAAGTACAGTACAGTAGTCAGTAAATGTATGAACAAAACACATTTACAAATCACACTGAATGTACAATCGTTTAAGGATGTAAGATGAAGACGAAGAATGTAAAAAGTAAAATTGTTTGAAAGAGTTACCGATGTACATATATGATATACTTACATTAGTGCAAACTACTGCTACAGTGTCAACTTTTCCATTCCCTTACTATTAACATTCTTATTTAATCATGCTTAATACTCTAAGGATTAGTGATTCTAGGAACATCAGATATGTCAAGCTGTTTTCGAAACATTTTAGTGAAGAAAAATGCTTCGAAGATAGAAGTTTATACATTCTGGTTGGTGATGTTATGAGTAATTTTGCTAGTGAAGGTATTCTAAAATTACTGACGTTCTGAGAATGCTGACTCGGACTTCAAGTACACACACTTACACAAAACTTATTTCACTTCTAAACCTCACATAACACGTTTCTGTAACGTCTGTCAACCGTTGCTTACTCACTGACATTTCTATGGACAATGGACACACTGTGTATTTATCAGTAAACATTAGCTCAGATCTACCGATCAACTTGACATGGAAATATTTGCTTCTTTCTTTATGCCAACTACATATTCCCAAATGATATGTGTCATTTCAGTTCATCGAATAAATCAACACAACTACTGTCAATCATATAAACCATGTTACATTGGTCCTAATTATTGATATTCAAAACATCCAATAACAACAACAACAACATTAATGTTAATAATAATGCAGATGAAGGCAACTAGTGTTGCAGCAGCCTCAGCATCAGTAGACCTTAACATACACAAAGGAAAAAGCATGACCCCCAAACGCAACACGGAGAACACCAATCTAATCACACTTGATGGCTAAACTCTGGAAGATGTGGAACTTTTCAACGTACCTGGAAAGCATCATCACTTAGCATTTTATTGAAACGCTCAATACACTCAAACTGCAAACGTTTCTTATCATCTACTAATAACAATGTATCCTTACCAAACAGATATATATATATAAACATACTTCCAGTCGAACTGATTATCACCGAACTAACAGCACTCAAGAACACTGTGGTTAGGGTGTACATATACTTGGATAATGACCACAATTAGATTTAAATAATCAGTAGCTTTATACCGTTCTTAGAGAATTCTGGTAGTGTATTGATCCTATTCATATTTAGGGTTCGTTAGTGTTAAAGGTTCCCTTTAATCACACGAGACCTGGAAGTAAAGCCATGAATTATTTAAAAACTATATGGTTGATTTATTTTGATAGCTTGATATGAAAAAGTCTTTATCTAAGATGTTTTAATAAAGTAAGTCTCATAATTATGAAATCTTTCATACTTAAATGCTATTCAAGTGTAAAGTTCAACACTTTCGACTATTTACAACATATCGTTTCTCATACAAAAGTTGACAAGAGTGTTCAGACCATGAGTTATGTATTTAATGTAGAAACAGTTAAAACGTACGGCATCAATCGTAGATGCATGGTGTCGTATTGGATGGCTACTGGCTTCTAGTTGGACCTCATGAACTAAGGAAAGAGGTGGCTAGAAAAGTCATGCTCAACAGCAGTGTCGAATCAATGAAGATAAGAAGCCGTATCAGTCCGAAATCATGCCAGTTACTAAAAAAGATTCTGATTCAAAGGTTAGACGTTTGAGATGCAACTCATTCATTCATCTTGTCTTCCCTGCAAGGACCGCTGTGAGTGACCTGCTGTGTAGAAAGTGTTACCGTTATGATATGTCGTCATGGGTTTTGTAAGTGGATATCACATTTAATAATACTTTTCATCATAGATGTCAACAAGTATTCAATGAGAACGTAATTACTACGTAAATACCAATGTTGTACTAAGTGTAAATCACATACAGCATAGAAAAGATCAAGTTTAACTGCCTATAATTGAGCGTGAATTGTTGCATTAATAGCGTTTAGGCAATTCTTTTCATTTTATTCGTGATCAGTAAGTCACCTAGTGTTAGATCTATCGAAGCGTGCAATTTACGAACAACCAAAACCCAAACCAAGAGCAAAGCATTATGGAAACTGCTGCGTTTAAACAAATGCACACTAATGTGGATAACAACTACAGTGATTAAGGTACAGTAATTAAAATGACAAATACAATCGTAAGTACAATAAACATTATAAGTATATGTGAACATTTCAGAATATTACAGTACAACTTACGTTACAAGATAAGTGTGAAAATTGGTAGAAATACAACTGCTTACTGAATGTAAATAAGTAGTATAAAACAATATACAAAAGAGTGGAAAGGGAACGAGTAGGAACAACCAAAGACAAACTTAACACCGCCCCCCAAAGACAGCATGTCTTTCCTCACTTTCGCTGATTAGATATTAACGTAAAAGCGTTCTGAAGTGACAGTGGTACGATTTACTCTGGCCACAGTCACTCTGAAAGGTCTCTTTATCTTCTACTGTTCGGTCGTCTGCTCCATTTAATAAACAAATTTTACGTATGTCTCTAATAATTATACCTTTCGACGTTCTGATCTTCGCTTGTCTCCCTAGACCATCTTCTCCTGCGTCGATACTTACCACTAGGTCTTTAGGCTAATTATTTCGTGCATAATTGTCTCCAATAATCAAGACTAGATCGCCAACTTGTAAATCTCGTCTTCTTTGTGTTCATTTTGTTCGCGTCTGTAAGAGTGGTAAATACTCCTTTATCCACCGACGCCAAATTGTAGTCGCCAACAGTTGCGCTTGTCGCCATTGTCGGGAATAACGCTCGCGTAGGTTTATTTCAATCTGATAAATGTGAGGTTTTCTTAACAAAAGTAAATTATCGGGTGACAGTGTTTCGAGTTGTTCTGGGTTGCCGTAAACTGGAACTAAAGGTCTATCATTAAGTATTCTTTCTACTTCAGTCAAATAGGTGGTGAGTGTCTCGTAGGACATAGTTTGCTCACTAGATACGGAGCTCAAAATTATACGTGTGTTTCTTATTAATCTTTCCCATATTCATCCATGATGACTTGCGTAGGGAGTATTGTGGTGCCATTCTATGTTCCGATGAATCATTTTTTTAGCTACTCTATTATCCTTAAAGTCTGGTAATAGATGTTATATCTCCTTCTCTAACCCAACTAAAGGGAACACAGATGTAGCTGTCTTAAACTTCTTATCGTCATCAGCAGACTGAATAAAACAATCATCTTTCTGACTCTCTGTTTCACACTTGATGTCGATAGAACTCTTAGCAGACGCCACTACAGAAGATATAAGTTTCGTATTTGCAGAGAACTGAGTTGTTGTTGCTTTGACACCAAGTGATGACTCGTATGGTAGTGCCACAGAGTTAGTATTATCGTTCACGTCAGAAACCTCAGCATAGACATTAGGGAAATCTGGTTCGGCAGAACACATAGCAGATGTTTTCGAAGACAATAACTCGCCATTATCTGTTGAAGGAATTCTCATACTCATACTTTATTGCCAACAGATGATATGATTCAAAACACTAAGTATGACTAGGACAAAGATGTTGGCCACATGGTTGGAGACAGAAAACTAATTTTTCTTATTGTTTTACAAATATTTTTTCTGTTGGTATTTTCGTCTTTTGATTATTAAGAGTTCAACAATAACTTCGATTACTAAAACCATTATTCTTAAAAGTTAGTTTTTCTGTAAATGTCCTCAGAGGTTCTGTATATCCAAAGGAACAATATTTTTGCTGTTAGGGAATGCTTATTTTCCATACTTTAGGGATTATATATGCTCGCACTAAATGTTAGTTCATTGTAGGTTACTTAATATTTATTTGAACACAAAAATACTAGTACAACGAGGCATGGAATACATATGAGACACACCAGTCACTTGATTTGTGTGTGGGCTAAGATACTACCTTGATGCCCGAACCGAAGTGGGTGGTTTTTTTATAGGGCCACACCCCGAGCCTTTGAACTAAAGGTCTGATCCACAATGCAGTGCAACAAAGTGAGGCGATGCAATCCCATGGTATCCAGTAAGCAATAATTGGTTCATACGTCATTTGTTCGTTCAGGATACTAGAGCTCATGTACACAATTGGTTGGAAATCAGGGTTTTCCAACCGCTTTAAGTGGATCCTCTATATCTATTAACCCGGGTAAAGCGCCGGACATTGGCTTCTCGTCCTCTCAATTTCGTAAACAACACCCCTTTAGAGAGATAACAGTCAGTCATGCTTCCCTGGCACGTAGTCATGAGAGAGCTTTTCAAGAGGGAAAGTGGACTCTTTTAACCCCCGGCCATATCAGGGCATTTATAGTAAGATGATTGATTTTTGTTCATTGTCAAAAGTAAACAATGTTTTATGAGACACCACTTTAACAGAAACCATTAAAACAAATTAATTTCATCATATGCTCAATTTAAAGGAAAGCCGTCCAGTACTTCCTGGTTTTCATTGGTGGTCTAACATTGATCAGTTTATGATTTCAATGAAAGCATATATATCCTGGACTTCATTTAGTTTTATTCATACAGCATGTTATGTTGTGCTTACTGCGGTCATTTTTGTAGACGGTGAGGGGAAGTTAAAAATGTCACTTTTAATGATTCATTCATAAATTCTTCACTTTGAATTTTCATCTTTATTACTGACTGTAAAATATTTTATTTACACATACTGTGAATATATTTCTGCAGTTAGCTGCTCCTTAAGTTCACATAGAGGTTACTAAAACAACTTTATTTCCTCAGTGGAGTTTCGTTCACTGAGCTGGATAGTTTGGTCCTGGAGTTTTTAGTGTTTTTCTGAACAATATCCTTGTTTTTCAGTGCTGCAAGTGTGCTGCAGTGTTTTCTTTACCGCTTGTATAAGGTTTGTACGCAGTTGCTTTTTTGTGTTCTTCGGTTCTTGCTACTGTAATTGAGAATTTAATCTGTGTGAATCGGCTTCTGATGTACTTAAGTCACCAGTTTTCCTGTGAGGGTTCTGATGTCTAGTACGTCTAAGAATGATATTTTGTTGTTTGACTTCTTTTTTATCATAAATTTTGTCATCGAAGACATTGTCAACCACTTATTACAATGGATACTTAAATATATTATATGACTGTTATGTAACCAGGAAACACAAAAACACTTGAATAGTTTCATCACCTTCAGGGCAATCTGAAGATTGAAATTTCAAGAGTTTGTTTATAAAATGCTACAACGAATTCAAGGTTCTAGGGTTGCTTCCTTAACATCTTTCAAATTCTGTATGTTCAAAGTAAGGCACTGTTCTTAGCCTGATATGCATGTTCACATACTGTGAGCGATATACCAGCAGATTGTAAGGGACGATCTAAACATTGAAGGACATCATCTTATAATAATGAAATAATTGACTCGATAGTGAACCCACAAATCATCATTCCTAGTATTAAATAAATAGTTTTTTACTAATTTATGAACAAACATAAGACCAAAAATCAAACCACTGGTAGATACAACCAAAATAAAGAAGTAAACATTGATAGATTTAAGGTCACCAGGAACCAATCAACAACGAGGTCTACAGGACAACCTGTGAATCATATGTGCAGGAATTTGAACACTTCACTTCTATCTGAAGTTTATACTGATGATATCATTCAGAAGAACGATGAAATCTCCACGACCAAATTATCTAGTTCAGAGGTTTTTTACAGTTTAAACAACTTTTCTTCAAACTGACTTATATTTAGTTTTTTTTATCAAAAGTTAACATCAACAGAATAACTCGTTTACACAACTTTACCATTGACATTTTACAAGCAACATCAAAAAACTCCAAGAACATATCCATTCATTATCATACAAGTGAATGAAACAAGATCCATAAACAGAATGAACATCATTTCAGACTTTAATCAAAGGAACTAATGGTGGTAATATTGATATTGAATGTTGAAATATATCTGGGATTTCTCTTTTTTTCAAAAGTTTTAACAAGGTATTACCATATTCACCATGATACTTTTGTTTGACATCTTCTGACAGATCTATTCCATAGATTACTTTATATAACTTATCTATTGTATGTAAATCGATCTGTAATATGATAAAGTAAGAGTTAGAAATAAAACTTATTACTTGTGATGTAAATGTAATTACGACAAAAAATACAGGACAAAATGTAGATATTTCATACACATAGTTTATGTTATATCCGAGCGCAGATTAAATCACGAGTAACTTCTGAGACATAATAATTAGATTATGTATATTTATATTCCTCTTATTATAAACTTTATTTTGACCTATAATTAAGTATTGTACGATTTACGGTTCTTAAGTTATGTTCAGTTTATTGACTACTGTCTCCCACGTTCACAGTCACTTTTTGGCTTTATTGTGTACAAATGTTATTTCCTATTTTATGGTGCGTTGCGATCTGTTTGGTTGATATATAAACCCAGTATGTCTGAAATAAATGATTCGATTCGAATATTGGGAGCTGGTACTGTGTTCTAAACTCAAGTGGACGGGCCAGACGGACATAGGACCAATAAGGACGCTAGACTGCTAATAGCGGTCGAACGTCATTGGTTTGGCACAGTGCGAAGATTGTATAAGTCGTATTTTGATTGGTGGATAAATCACGTGATAAAAAGCCGGACATAAACTACTAACAGTTCCCTTTATTATTTTAATAAGAGAGAGAGAACGAAGCGATCGCAATCGAACGTCGAAGACCAGATCGATGTAACCAAAAAGAGACAGTAATAAATCTTTCTTTGCTGTGGTAACATTAAACTTCCTTTTTATTTATTACATCATTCATTATTTCAACTCTTTCTGAAGTTTGAATTAAATCATTGTCATTTTTCTTCAACTCATAACTGACTGATTTCAATTCATATCTTTCTTTATTACCATTAATCTACTTTTAGTACCTTCATTACATAATCATCTAATGGTTGTTAACTTCATAAGTTGAATCACTATTTCAATGTTCTGGAACTTTCCTTCATTAACTCTATCGGGATCTTCGCTACATCATGATACATATATTCATTCTTAATCACCCCCTAATGTACAAGAATTGTAGTAAACAAAAACACGAGTGGGAAGAATCAAATATATCTGGACACAAAATTCCAGAGTATGTCACTAAATCTGAGAACCATACAGTAAATAGTTAATTTGCAAAATATCAATCAATTGTCTAAATCTTAACTACTACTTTGTAAATATCAGTCCATCACCTTAGATTGCTTTGTTCATGCATTTTCATACCAAATGTTTTCAGTTTCCATTCTTTTCTTCCCGATCTTCTACTGAAATACATTCTACGACTGACCATCGTTATATACTACTTATCTGGATACAAGTAGCTCACATCACATTATGCCAATATCTGTAATAACGTTGATTTTCAAATATTTTTAGGTTTTAAACAACTTATGATAACCTAATGAAATAAAATGAATTTATGCTATTCTGCACTAATCTTCGTTCTTGCTCTTTAGAAAAGTAGATAATCGGTAGTTTATAACAATTTTCAATAAAATAACCACTATCAGGTACAAAACGTAATCTAATCTGATTATCAGCTTATTAAACACAGTCTTTAATTTGAATGAACTCCGCCTGGAGTCCCTCCGGGGGCTAATGCCGGTCCCAAGCCCGGATAAAGGAGGAGGGTTGGGCATGGGGTTAGCGTCCCCATCCCGTAGAAAACTAACTCGCTAAAAAAACGCTAACCAGAAAAAATTATTCAAAATTAATTTGAATGACACATATCTGACTGAGAAACAGTGAAAGTTGAGACAAATGAAATCTCATTCTTAGAGTTATAACATACGTAAGCAAATGATTTTTTAAGCAAAAATCGATAGTGGTTATCAGTGGAATCCATGATACGCGTTTCGTCCTATTTGGGACTCATTCACTGGATGTATCTGCATCCGAGTTTAGATCCTCTCTGGGAATCGAATCAAGTACTGTTCGCTTCAATCGTTTCCGCGTTGTCCACTTAGCTACTGAATCCTGTTAGCTACCTGCTTGTGCAATGGGGTGAAGTTTAAATTCATTTGGTGTTGTTTGCTTGTATTTTCCTATTTTTGTTTATGACTGCTATTGATCAGTCTCTTGTTGGCACATATACAACAGTTCTGCAAGCTTTATTCTTCCATCTAATTACATTGAATAAATGTAAACATTGAAAATATTTTATGTATTCTGCATAAGCTTACCTCAGAACGAAAAATAAATAAACGTTGAACACTCAAGCTATCAATAAGTTCTTTATGAAGCTCATCGTGGATTAACGTAGCAAAATACATTGGTTTATTAATGGAATAATTATCTAAAATTAAATATACATGGATAGAAGTTTTACTGAACTACATAACGGTACTCAATAAAATATTACACCAACGATTAATATAATTTGATTAGTGTGATACTGTGGTGTGTGCTACTTATATTGGCATAAGTAGTATGTGATGTTAGTCGTGAACAAAAGGTCTGACAGCTGAGAGACATGAGGATCAACCTAGTAACCATGGTATTCTGTACTTTATAAAATTTCAGAAGCAAAATTGTATGATGATAGTTCAATATCTTTTTTTAGTATTCCAAGATTTTCAGGAACTGCTATAGATAAACGGTTTTTACAATCGTATTTACTATGCCAACCTGATTTATACTATTGATGACAAATGGTGATATAGTTTGTTCACTCAGTTAGTGTTTACTAAATACGGAAAATAAGCCAAACGTTTTGTAAGTATAGGGTTATGGAGACTATCATAGTTTTGATTGAGATGCTGGCTCAGTGGTCTGGAGGATAGCTGTCCATGCGTGAGACCAAAGGCCTTATGTTTGATTCCAGCGAGCAGCATCATGGATGAGCACTGCTGAGGAGCCTCACAATAGAACGGAACGGCCTTCCAGTGCTTCCAGATTTTGAATGGTGATCTAGCATCAACCGGTTCACAAATGTTTAACTGGCTTAAACGTTTATGTTTAATCAGAATAAAATACTTCTTGAAGACAATTTTTAATTGTCTTCGTTGGAATTATTGGTTTTAAAATATAAATCCATCATAATTTTACAAAGTTAAATTAACTTAAAAGATGTTTTCCAACCTATAAAAACAACTGAACATCTACATATAGAGAATCAGTAAAGGAAACCATGAGAATTCGGAAAATTGTAAAAATATGCTAATACAGAAGTTAACACAAGATCTGACAGTTGATAGACATTTGATACTGAGAGAGAAATGATAACAGGTGAAAGATAGAAACTATTAGTGATTCCAGTTTTATGAAGAGTTATGGAAAGCGATAGTTTGTTTTTTCGAAAATCTCACCAACAATTCTATACTCTAGATGGTGGTTGGAGGTAGCCAATAGGAAACCCTGAACCCAGGTTTCATGTAACTTGGCACTCTTCAGCAAGGTGTACCTGTAATCTTGTGGGAATTAGTGTTACCTGACGGATTTGATCTCGTGTCACCCAACTTCACAGTCAGAGACGTTACCACTTGGTCGATAGCATTCGATCTGCACTAAGAAGGACTTGACACAAATCACATTGATCAATCAATTGTGATTAAATCTATAGTCTCTCGTATTTGTCTATGCGGAACATAATCAGAAGCTTATGAGAACGAAGATTTCATAGACGTTGTTAACAAAAAGTATTGTGTTTTCATTTTCACTCGATCACACATCTTTTATATACAAATCATTTCTGAAACTGTTACTTGAAAAGAAATATACTCGTTCTCTTTTTGATGGAGTTTTGTTCGCTGAGCTGGATGGTTTGGTCGTCGTTCTTCTGAGCGACATCATCAGCACAAACGTCTATCAGCTCAGAGAGTAAAACTCCATCAAAATCATTCACCTGTGCTACAGATCTCCACGATTTCATACTCGTTCTCCTTCCGTATTCTGATCACAAATTTAAAATTTGTTAATCGATTTTTTAAAAATCTTTTTTCCTTCGTTAATTTTAGATGATCTACGTAGTATTCTGAATAATTCTTACGTGATCTTTATAACAGTATATATTTTTGCTGGTTAACGTTTTTTAGAGTTAGTTTTTCTACGAGACGGTGTCAATAACACCGTACACAACCCTCCTCGTTTATCCGGGCTTGGGGCTGGTAATAGCTGCAGAGGAACTCCAGGCGGAGCATAATTGTTAAACATGTTTAACAACTTATTTGGATGAGGTGGATGTTCATGGGTTATTCTATAGTTATTTTGGAGGTATGTTTTTAAGTATTCAAAATGAGTTAAATGATAATCATAAATTACACTTATTCGTTGGTATATACAGGTAAAATGAGGTTGATTCAATAAAAAAAGGCGTACTAGATTGATAATACTTACACATTGCTAATAAAATATCGTGGAGTTGACCCGACGTCCTGCTTTCAAGAACTTCACCAAATTGTCTAACGGGTTTCTTTGAAATTATATATGGATAGAAAGAAAGAAATTAATTAAAAAATCAGAAAATATTCAAAGATTTACAATCTGTCTCTAAAGATGGTTATATTTTGAAATATCGGAAGGGTTTCTGTGGAGATTGTAGTCAATTCAATAGTTCAGATCATCAGTCAGTTAAAGCTAAACCATCATGGGAAATTTCGAAGTACTGGACGGCTGTTTTGTCCTGGTACAGCAGTGCGCATCCACGATCCTGCCTCGCGAGATTCGAACCCAGGACCTATCAGTCTCGCTCTCAAGCGCTTAACATTTAGACCACAGAGCCGGCATCCAAATAATCACGAAGTTAAGAAAATGACATTTATGAATCAACTTTAAAGTACCAGTTAACAGACGTACTTTTCTATAAATCATGTTTAGTTTTTGAAATTGAAATGAATCAAGTTTACATAGACGTTCACCAAGTTGCTGTCCCACATCGTTGCTGAAATCAAGAAGAAAAAATTCAAAGCAACATTCTTCACAGAATTATTTACAAGTGGTTGATAGAAATTATATATTATCAGAGGATTCAATGTTTTGACAAACAATAGGCTGACATAAGAAATTCCCAAACATATTTCGACTTCGATTGAGATCATAAACCTATTGATGTTAGATCACCATTAAAAATCTCGAAGCACTGTTTGGCCGTCTCGTTCTGTTATGGGACTCCTCAACAGTGAGCATTCATGATCACGATTATCGTCTTAAGCATCAATAACTTAACCGGAAAAAACTTGTTACTAGTAGAGAAATTTTGGAATTAATGTATATTCACTCATCAGTTGTCAGTAAATGATTAGAAATACATAATAAAGTAAGGTTTTATAAAAGTGTGCATTTGTAAAAGAAAGCCACCATAAAATCTTTGTTTCTACAACTAAAACACAGACTGTTGTGTGTAATGGACTGAGTAATCGAACATAGTTTCTCTATTGTTCTATGGAATCCTAACGATCACTTTGAGAGTACACACAAAGAATATATTCGTTGTTATAGACATTTTTAAGTGACTGTTTACGACAATACGAAATCTCTCAAAAGATCATTATCTGAAAGAATTAATGGTACTTTTGAACAGCATATATGTCAGCTGACGGCTTAAGTAGAGTTTGCCGTGCGACTATATATTATAGACGACCTTCGGGCGACACCAAAGTGACCTTGAGAGTGTCTATCTAATAACTAAGACTAAATGAGCGTTATAAACCAGTGTGAGGAATTCGAATTATGATTTACAATTGATGGTTAAGGTTAGGAATTAGATTTCGGGTTTTCATCACGAACTAACAACAGCTATAATACCAAAACGCTACTTGACCAAATGGATAAATTAATTTAGCGTTAAAATCCAAGACTTGTTATCTTATATCTAATTGCTTCGTCCATAAATTATAGTCTTGCCGAACAATAACATTAAGATTAGAATATTTTATAGCAGGTGAAAGCACATTTTCTTCCGAATCCCAGTCATCATTTATGAAACAACAACATGCCAAGCAGACTCGATGAAGGTTATGAATATTTAAGCATCTTAATTGGAATATATTACAATGCAAATAATACTAAAAACCAAAAACGCTTAAATGATGTATAAAATCATAAAACTATTTTTCAATTTTCTCCCAAATATGGACGTACTTCGAATCCAACACGTTCATCAAGTCATAAAATACCTCAATCACTACTGTGTTGTTAACTATCGGCTTACCACCTCGACCTTTTATTGGATATTCTTGTTTAGTTTCATATTTTCTTGTTTCAACTATGCAATGTAAAATAGATTTTACAGAATTTCCAAATTTTTTCTCTATAGTCTTCCAGATTGATTCTGTAGAATCTGTAATGTAATAGGTAGGATTTGTAGAACTCACTTTATTTATTGAATAATGAATATAAACATAGTATTTGAGGGTAGATTACTTTTTTAATATTTTTCATTGTATCCTATTTTGTTTTTCGAATAAAGCCTTCAAATGCCTTGATATGGTCGAGAGTGAGGAGACTTAACTCTCCCTTACGATGCGGCTCTAACATGGCCACTTGCATACAACCACTGACAGGAAAGTCCTACTCACTGCCTTCTCGCTACCGGAGTGTTGTTTACGAAATTGAGAGGGCGAAAAGCCGATGTCTGGCAGGCGCTTAAACCGGTTTGGTGCATATGGAAGATTCAACTAAGAGAGTTAGAAAACCCTGATTCCAAACCAGTAGTGTACATGGTCTCCAGTATCCTGAAGGAATAAATGGCGTATGAACCAATCGTTGGTCACTAGCTACCATGGTGTTGTAACTGCTGCCTTATGGATCAGACCTTTAGGTCAAAGGCTCTGAGTGTAGCCTCCTAAGTAAACCACCTACTTCGGTTCGAGCACCCGGGTAGTATCCCAGCACTCAAACATATCGAATGATTTATGCGTGTATATCTATTTGGTGCCTTCTTGAACCACTGTTTATATGTTTAAATTAGATAAATAAAATTTCCGAATACAAATGTCAACACAACCAATCTGAAATTAATAAGAGAGTTTGTTTACAATTTTTAATAATTAAATTACAAAGTGTTCAGATTATAATAAATGATATCAGCTGTTTTGAGGCTAAATAGAGGTTCAACGTTTAAACAGTACAGAGAATGAACTTTCAAAACAAACGCACTACAATACATTAATAACATTTGAGGATAAATTTCATGAGAAAAGTAGTTAGATTAAAAGAATTCATGTACGCCTAACAGGTATTCATAAGCTAGTGCTATCATTCAATCAGAATTTTCGGTTCATTTCTATTAGTTGTTGTTTAACATCAGCAATTCTTTTCTGTCATAAGGTTTGTTATTTATTTTGGCTACGGTTAGTGATGAGACATAAGATACATAATTCATTTTAATTCGCCCTAATCATCTAGACGTAAAGTCGAGGATTAGTAAAGCAAGTGCCACATTCATATAATTGGAGAACATATGGAACTCAAAAGAACCGTCAACAAATACCAAAGTCAGAATCTTCAATATGAACATCAAGACAGCTCTTTCGTATGAAGCAGAAACTTGACGAACTACTCCAGCCATCATCAAGAAGGTACAAGTGTTTATAATTAACTGTCTACGCAAGATACTCAACATCCATTGGCCGGAGACCATCAGCAACAGTCTACTGTGGGAGAAAATACAGCAGCTTCCAGATGAAGAGGAAATTAGGAAAAGACGATGGACACACATTAGAGAAATCACCAAACCGCACCACGAGGCAAGCTCTAACTTTAAATCTTGAAGAGAAGCGGAAACGTTGAAAACCAAAAAACACATTACGACGGGGAATAGAAGCACATATGAAAAGAATAACAAGTGGAAAAAGCTGGAGAGGATTGCACAGGACGGGGTTGGGTGGAGAGTGCTGATGTGTGACCTAAGCTCCTCCACGAGGAGTAACAGGCGTAAGTAAGTAAGTAATCATCTAGATGCACCTGAACATTTTTGCTATAGTTCACAATTGAACACATTAACTATCAGTTGGAACACTTACCTATATTTCGATTGGATACTGAGTTCAATAGGTTGCCAATGTAAGTGATAAAACGTTTCACTTAACTAGCCGACTTAATCCAGAACAGTGCTCTCTATTCCACTTTTATATAACATGTAATGGTAAGAAATCAAATAATAAGAAAATAAACCTCTAAAATTTACTAACTTATTTTATAAGCAGTTTCCACTTGATCAAATTCATCACCCCAGAAATCAATCAGTATACTTGTCGTTTTTTGTAAATTGGAAGCATTTATTGCAGTGTACAGCTCATCAGCTAATAATATAGATGTGTCTGTTAGTAGATCTTCAAATAACTGTTTCATTAATCCCGATTTAAAGTTTTCTCTTTCGTCTAGTAGAGACTAAATAGTAAAGAAAACAAGAGCTTTAGTGATATTTTAAACTAGGGTGACCAATGACTGCTCAGAAACTTCCTGTTAGACAGATCATTCAACAGGCGTTTCACTCCGTGATTCCAAAAAATTAGTAGGTATGGATAAACCTCTGTCTTTTTTGTCGTAGTTGATTACAGATAATCACATAAAGAAATGAGAAAGAGTTACTGTGTTCTATTATAGCTTTCATTTGATATTCGTACATGTAGAAAGCAATATGAATTTCAGCTAGGAATCACAATCTTTGCATCTTAATTAGTTAGAAATTAGTTTATCAATTATGAATTCAGTAAGTTGAAGTGAAGAAAATAACCGTTTTTAACAAGACCATTTGCATCATTTGAGATTATGCAAGCTTTTTACAAAGATGTCTTAAGCAGTTACGTTTACTTAATTTCGATGTAAGTAATGAAGCATTTATCCGTCGTTATCTACAATCTACTTGGACATTTCAAATTAGCATTCATTTGACGAAACAGTTTTTTAGTTTTTCAAGCTTCTGAAGTCATTCTTGAGGAATTGTTGAGGTCCGTTGATAGGTATCATTGATTTTCGTCATAGGAACTTAATAAATTATCTATCGTTATATATACACATATATATACATAGATTCAAAAGTAATTCGTGACAAAGTACCAATCAAAAATTGTATGATGAGTAAATATATACCTCTTCTGAAAAGGGTTTTATTAATGTCCATGTATGAGAAATGTTGAAAACAATTCTTTAAACGTGTTGTCAAGTTACAAGTCTACTTAGAGTATTCGCCTCAGGGGAATTTTGTTTGAATTTAGTGAATGAGAATACAAGTAAAGCAACAGATAAACTGCTTACTCGAGTAACAGAATATGGAACAAGCTGTGGTCAATTTACGTTAGTTGTTTAAATCTTACCATTGATTTTATGGTCTGACACTTACACCAATATGAGCAAAATATATATATATTAATTCGGTATTAGTAAAGATAGGTTTATCACTAACGGACCAATTATCTAGACATAAATAGCACCTACTTGGAACTTCAGATTATTTCCCATAATTCACTTGATATTGTTTACTTGAATCTTCTCATTGATGTTTGGGACTGTAATTGATCAGTCTCTTATTGGCGTATGTGCATACTGTGCGTATTGCCTCGATATTTCCTTAATTCACAATCATTATAAGCAAGGTTGGATAGCGGCTAGCAGCGGAATCCAGGAAACGCGAACAGAACTGGGTTCGAGTCTCAGAGTGAACATCATCTATGATATGCAGGCTCATCCAGCCGACGAGTCCCAGATAGGACGAAACGCGACTCCTGGATTCCGGTGCTAGCCACTATCCATATTTCTTGTAATTGTTTTCAAATGTTATCGATCAGCAAGTGAACAATCTATAATCAGCATACTTGATTTAACTACCCAAAGAGAGGTAGGAATTCCATTTTAAAGAATGAATAACTTATGCAAGGATATAGGTTAGATAATAGATGAATACCTACTAACGACGTGTACAGTCTATTTACGTTAAACCTTAATTAAAGTATTTGCTTGGCTTTAAAATGCTTGACATTAAAATTATAGAATCAAGAATCAGCTTAACATTCTACGATAATAAAGAGTTAGCGCTTAACGTTTTACAGCTTCTTCTGAAATACATTTAACAACGATCTGAGTACAAAACATTACTACACAGTATTTAAAAAAGACAACAGACACAAACTTTTTTAAAAATCCTGTTGTACCGATGCACAATATTTTGTCGTTCTGCATTTGGTCTTGACGATAGAATTTCCATAATCATCTCTGTTTGCTGATCTGTGGAGTATCAAAGAATAATGCTTTATTACATTCATCAAATTGTAGACACAGATATATGAACGAAAGTCTTTCTTATAAGCGAGTGTTCATTATGTCCTAAGGTTATAAATATAAACTATTGTTCCGAATGATGAATTCAAGTTCAAGGAGAACATTGTAGAAGCCACAGTTTATGAAACCAAGGCTTAATATAAGTATAGGTTTTTGTCGAGGTTACAGAACTTTCACAACTTAAATTACATCCATTTGAATTCAGAAAATAATGAACATCTGTTTCGTCCATGAATTTATACCCTCTGTAGTTCAAATCCACGATCTTGACACGGTGAGCATAACTCTTGATTTGTAGTCTTACCTTCCAACACCTGGTCTTATGATCACTTGGCTGATATCCAGTCTTGAACACGTATAACTTCAATTAATTCATTATACTGCGCAACTATCTTATGCTAAATGTGGTTGGTAGCTATCTCACATCAGTGTTGCCAAACTTCATCGGATATTTGCGAAGTGATTTTAAAATGATCTCCAACCATTATTTATAGCCAGAATTGGTCTCATTTAAAAACTCGGTTTATGTTCACACCGCCCTAGATATATGCCAGTTCGTCAACATCATCGGAAATGTAAACATTAGTTGACAAACGGTGATGTCCCTATACAATATTAAAGACTGCTATTTAGACAACATAAATACAGTCGCTGGAAAAACAAATGCAGTACGTATTGCTTAACAGAAAACCAGTACATCGAAAGATTGATAAATTAATACTTAGTCGAGAAAATAGAACAAAATTAAGCATTATTTGTAGGAAATATGCCTCAGGTTTATGAGCCTACCATTTAGAGGTGACGCATTCAATGAGATGATAATGCTTAAGTCGTACAATGAATTTCACAGAAATTTTAGTGCGGTATAGCTTTAATCCATCTATTCAATGCATCCGACAGTAGCTACTAGAGTAGAAGATAAATTACTTAGGTTGTCCATCTTTTTCTGTATTTATCAGTTCATCTACCGCTCTAGATCAAGTTACATAGACAACTGTTCTAGGAACTCGTACTGTTGTGCTCAAAATCACATCCCAGTAGGTTTAAGGATAGGTATTGTAGTATGTGCTACTTATATTGACATAAGTAGTATATGATGTTAGTTGTCGAAAGAAGGTCTGGCAGCAGAGAGACAAGAGGATCAAACAGTAAAGAATGGAAACAGAATGCAATTTATATGGAAATATTATTTACATTTATGCATATTATTAGTAGTCTTATGACATCACCTGACTCGTAGGTCGAATCATGAAAAGATTGTTCACTTGTAATTTGAATATTAACAATCTCAACTATACTGTATTACACCAACAAACCTAGATTTTATCAATATTAACTTATTGTAACATTTTAACATAAAACATTTACTTTTGATTAGCATAAATGATAATATCCATTTACCTTTGGTAGTATTTCCTATTCTGTAGACGTCTTCATCAGCCGATGTACCATAACTAAATACCTTTGGTTTATAAAGAATTCCATTTATATTAACGTGATGAAGAGGTGAACGGATGTATGGTGGTCTAAAATGATAGAAAACTGTACTGTTTTTAAAATTCAAAAGACAAAATCCAATTTAAAATCTATCCCTTTAATAATAACATATTCCAGATTGAGTGTTCCCAAATGCTCCTGTACAGCCGAGAGTGGGGAGAGTCAACTCTCACTCAAATGACTACTTGCATACAACCACTGACAGGAAAGTCCTACTACCTGTCTTCTCGCATCATGTGTGTTGTTTACGAAATTGAGAGGACGAGAAGTTGATGTCCGGCAGGCGCTTAAACCGGTTTGGTGCATATGGAAGATTCAACTAAGAGAGTTGGAAAACCCTGATTCCAAACTCGTGGTGCACCCGAGCTCCAGTATCCTGGAGGAACAAATGGCGTATGAACCAATCGTTGTTCACCAGCTACCAAGGGACTGCATCTTCTGACGTCGTTCTACTTATTTGTGGATTAGACTTTTAGGTCAAAGTCTCCAGTTGTGGTCCCTTAAGAAAACCACCTGCTTTGGTTTGGGCACACTGTCAGTATCCTAGCCCTTACAAAAATCGAATGATTTGTGTGGCGCGCATCTATTTGTTGCCTCCTTGTACTAATGTTTATGTGCTTAAATAGATAAATATATAAAAGTTTTAAAACGCGGGGACACGAAAGAAAGCTAGTTAACCAAAGTTAAAAGTTATAACTATTTCTTGTAATATCATTTATTGACACACAATCGACAGGATTTAGGTTTATCAATGTATAAAATTAAGATTATAAGCATGTCTAGGCTACATCGTTGAGCCTTCTATGAAAGATTTACTTTTTGGATCCTAGTGATAACTTAACAGTTTTAAATTAAACCCTCAACAGAATATTATGATTCTCATATTACAGTTGAAAGATCATTTGTTTCAGTGTTAAAAGTGTATTTCATTGTTCAGTCATCTTCTAGTTGTCAGTGACAGAACTTGAAGTAGATTCAAAATAAACATTTCAAATAATATATAAACAGTTTTTTAAAAAACGTTTCCATGAATTGACAGTGATCCGGTTCTGATTAGATTTGTAAGGAAATGATCGGTCCTGTTTTGCAAAAAACTATGATTAGCACTTAGTGACTTTGAAATGATTTACTGTCTCATCTTTATATGTTCATAGTAAGCATTTTATCATAGACCTCTATATTACTTAACAAGCAATATGTGTAAGGTTTAGGGTAACATTATCCATTGGTACGATTCGATCCGCACTAAGAAGGACAAGACATACATGATATTGATCAGTGGTAACGTCTTTGACTGTGAAGCTGGTTGACACGGGAACGAACCCGTCAGAGAGTATCGGTTCCCTCAAGACAACAGGTACATCTTACTGACGAGTGCAAAATAACACGAAACCTGGATTCAGGGTTTCCAGTTGACTACCTCCGACAACCATCTTATAACGACATAATGCATGCAATGCTGAGTCATCAAGACTAATGGCCACATTGTAACTTGGTCTATAGGATTCAATTTGCACTAACAAGGACCTGATCACCACCCAGTGATCAATTAATTGAAGATTATTCATCACCATTTTGTATTTTGAACAGATTTACAGGTCTCTCATTACAAATCAGATTGCATTAAAATCGTTTGATATTGTTCAAGTATCTGACAGAACAAAGACCTAACGACGTTAAATAACAACTGTTTGTCAGCTAAAAATATAAAGTCATAAATATTCATTTCAAAAAATCTCCAATTCTTCAAGTACTCGATCAACGATGACATCATAAGTGAAGATACATGTTTAAAAGCTTTCGTAATTGTTTTTATCTCTAATTTGGTATTTATAGTGTGAAGATAAATATATTACTCATTGCCTGGCTATAGAAACACTAGCCAGTCACATTATGAGAGAAGTTATCGAAGTTTAGGTTATAATTAGAAGGCTAATAACATTTTAAAAGGACACTACACAATCTGATTTAGTACATTAGTCGAAACAACATATTCATATATGTAAAGTAAACGAAATTGTAGTTAATTTGTTAGGTTCTACAAATCGGAACAAACTATCGATGATTTTCAGCCGTAGTGTCGGTTGTTAAGTTGAGCCCATATAATTTATTCTAGCTTCCGGACAAGACAATCTATTCCGTAAACATTTTTTTTCGAGTGAAATTTTTTTTCATCCCCATCTTCCAATAATTTTCATTCTGTTTCGTCCAATCAAATAACTAGTTTTGAGTTCGTTATAATTGGTCGTTTATTTCTTAAAATCGATATAAAATACCAGGACGACGACAGAGCACATTTTCCTACAATTGTGGGTGGTAGTAACATGCGGAGCGCGAGCTCCGTCGCTCCTCATGTTGTCACAGAAACCGATAACCTGTTCGTTCTTGAGCACATTGTATGTCGTAACGTCTCAATCACTTGACGAGCTCCATAAGAACTTATGAAACAGCTGCGTACTGCCATTATGTGGTGAGGGATTCTCATTTACATAGAGATCGGAAGCCGTATATTAGATTGGTTTGTTGGAGAAATGGTCGTAGAACACCTAGCGGTTCTTCACAGCCGAGTAGACGAACGAGGTAATTTGATTTGTGTTATTATAATTTTTCATTAAGGACTACCGTGAACACTCAATGTCCTTCCTTCATATTTTGTAAGTTACCGACTATCAAAATAACGCCAATATGGATACAACGTTAAGCAATGAAGAGGAAGAAATTGTTTCGATTAGCTCAGAGGAGTTCACTGAACGAGACGACGACAATGACGAAGACGCGTATGACAACAGACTTTATGATATTTGCAATCTTGCGCAACCGCCACATGAAACTGCTGATGGAAGTACCTGGATTTTTTGTCCATGCGAAGCCATGCTTCATTTATTTTGTGCCTACGACCCATCAACACACGTCCATGGAATCCACTGTCCCATGTACGGAGCTATAATGGAATAATAGCAACGCCTTTGTTCATGAAACTCGGAACTGTTAAGAGAACGAGTAAAGGCCCTTTTCAGGGCCACCCACAATTTGATTTAAATTCTTTTGTTTCAATTCCTTATTTCCATAGCAAAGGTCAAGTGATCAAACCATCAAAATCCATTTAAGATTAATAGTCATTATGTGATTAGCACCTACGTATTCGTAAACGCTTTTTAAGCATTGTCAAATATACGGTTTAAGTAAACGATTTCGTATAGGAAATGTCATCTAATGAACACTAATCTGTCTAACAATAGTACATGCAAAACTTATTCAGAACGTTTCAGTGTTTTGTCATAAAGTTAGTTACTATAGGCGAATGTAGTACTACCAGTTTACTAGTACAACGACATCATTTCTATAGGAAAGGTCAACTGAACCAACATCGATGAATTCTAACTAAGCCTTAGTGATTAAGCAATATAATCAATTGAGATTTATAGAAATTTCGTGGATTAGATCATTAAAAGAGAATTTTGGAAAAAACTTATAACTGGTTTTAATAGTTGATGATAGTAATAACTGACGTTGAAAGGTGGTCAAATGTTTAATACACAATTAGTAAAGAAATTATTCATCGAAGTATTTCCATTAGTTTTTTACTTAACACATCGTATGTTATTTTAATAAACGTTATATGCGTAGCAACATATCCATAAATCATCATGATAAAATAATGAATACGGCATGCATAAATCACGCTAACCGTTAACGATCGGTAAATGAAGTAAAATAGTAATAACTTCTCTCAGAAAATAGCAAATAATATTTATGATTGGGCACTTTTCCAAACAGTAATTCTTAGTCGAAAAGAATGGTGTCATAAATAAATGCAAGATTGTCAATTGTGTTATTTTGCTAATCCATTAAAAGCGTTACTTGTTTTTAACTGTACATTCTTTGCAGTTGAGCTGTTTAAAATTATGACAAAAAGTACTTGTCTATGTAAGTAGTCATGTGAATAGTTAGCTGTGCTCGTCAATTAGGCTTGATATTTTTTGCACGTAATGTCAACAGCATATTTGTAGTTTAAAAAAATCTCTTATTACATTTTGCATGTAACATTGTTACAGATAATTGCCACATTAAATGATATAGACATTTTATAAAACGTATAAATGTATTACCATCACGTGAAAGGTAGTCACATTTTTTATTTGAATAGTTGAGATCATGAGTGAATTGAAGCTGGAGCACCATGTTTCAATATAGTGAAATGGATCATTTTGACGTTTGGTACATAAATGGTAGGCTTTTATTTATTACATTAACATTAAACGTACGTATACCCAAATGTCACTTGATAAAATTGACTTTGTTCGTATTAAGCTGTATAATTGAGATAGATATTTATTTTGTCAGACGTAGGCTTGTACTTTTACACTTAATGTAACCAATATTTCAAATACCTGTCAAAACTTGTTATTCAACAACATAGAATATTCTATGGAGATTTTTTTAAACTGCAAATATGCTGTTGACATTACGTGCAAAAAATATCAAGCCTAATTGACGAGCACAGCTAACTATTCACATGACTACTTACATAGACAAGTACTTTTTGTCATAATTTTAAACAGCTCAACTGCAAAGAATGTACAGTTAAAAACAAGTAACGCTTTTAATGGATTAGCAAAATAACACAATTGACAATCTTGCATTTATTTATGACACCATTCTTTTCGACTAAGAATTACTGTTTGGAAAAGTGCCCAATCATAAATATTATTTGCTATTTTCTGAGAGAAGTTATTACTATTTTACTTCATTTACCGATCGTTAACGGTTAGCGTGATTTATGCATGCCGTATTCATTATTTTATCATGATGATTTATGGATATGTTGCTACGCATATAACGTTTATTAAAATAACATACGATGTGTTAAGAAAAAACTAATGGAAATACTTCGATGAATAATTTCTTTACTAATTGTGTATTAAACATTTGACCACCTTTCAACGTCAGTTATTACTATCATCAACTATTAAAACCAGTTATAAGTTTTTTCCAAAATTCTCTTTTAATGATCTAATCCACGAAATTTCTATAAATCTCAATTGATTATATTGCTTAATCACTAAGGCTTAGTTAGAATTCATCGATGTTGGTTCAGTTGACCTTTCCTATAGAAATGATGTCGTTGTACTAGTAAACTGGTAGTACTACATTCGCCTATAGTAACTAACTTTATGACAAAACACTGAAACGTTCTGAATAAGTTTTGCATGTACTATTGTTAGACAGATTAGTGTTCATTAGATGACATTTCCTATACGAAATCGTTTACTTAAACCGTATATTTGACAATGCTTAAAAAGCGTTTACGAATACGTAGGTGCTAATCACATAATGACTATTAATCTTAAATGGATTTTGATGGTTTGATCACTTGACCTTTGCTATGGAAATAAGGAATTGAAACAAAAGAATTTAAATCAAATTGTGGGTGGCCCTGAAAAGGGCCTTTACTCGTTCTCTTAACAGTTCCGAGTTTCATGAACAAAGGCGTTGCTATTATTCCATTATAGCTCCGTACATGGGACAGTGGATTCCATGGACGTGTGTTGATGGGTCGTAGGCACAAAATAAATGAAGCATGGCTTCGCATGGACAAAAAATCCAGGTACTTCCATCAGCAGTTTCATGTGGCGGTTGCGCAAGATTGCAAATATCATAAAGTCTGTTGTCATACGCGTCTTCGTCATTGTCGTCGTCTCGTTCAGTGAACTCCTCTGAGCTAATCGAAACAATTTCTTCCTCTTCATTGCTTAACGTTGTATCCATATTGGCGTTATTTTGATAGTCGGTAACTTACAAAATATGAAGGAAGGACATTGAGTGTTCACGGTAGTCCTTAATGAAAAATTATAATAACACAAATCAAATTACCTCGTTCGTCTACTCGGCTGTGAAGAACCGCTAGATGTTCTACGACCATTTCTCCAACAAACCAATCTAATATACGGCTTCCGATCTCTATGTAAATGAGAATCCCTCACCACATAATGGCAGTACGCAGCTGTTTCATAAGTTCTTATGGAGCTCGTCAAGTGATTGAGACGTTACGACATACAATGTGCTCAAGAACGAACAGGTTATCGGTTTCTGTGACAACATGAGGAACGACGGAGCTCGCGCTCCGCATGTTACTACCACCCACAATTGTAGGAAAATGTGCTCTGTCGTCGTCCTGGTATTTTATATCGATTTTAAGAAATAAACGACCAATTATAACGAACTCAAAACTAGTTATTTGATTGGACGAAACAGAATGAAAATTATTGGAAGATGGGGATGAAAAAAAATTTCACTCAAAAAAAAAATAGAAAAATGGCCGTGCAATATATGTTTACCGTTGATTAATGTTTGGTTAAATGGAGTTGGCTTACCCTCCATTTCTACTGCGCGTCATTTACCTTCGCTCTCCTCGATTCGCTTCATGCCTCTGATTTCCAGCCCAGATCTATGAGTGTACAAAATATACGCATTGAAAAATCCATTCTCGTATTTGACTTATTTAATTCCGATATTCACTAACGCGATTTATGTCGATGACTATATATGAGGATTGACGATACGTATGTCTTAATAGTAATCAGAAACGATCAAACTGGAGTCAGGTCCCGGACTACTAAGGATCAAACAATCTACTTTTTATGATGTCAATATATAATTTTCATTGGATAATTGCATTCCATTCAATCATAATTTATATTGTGAAGAAATGAACTCTGTTACCAATTTTCACTATGGGTTGTGGAGGTTATTAAGTTTTTGATTGAGATAACGAGACGATTGATGTTAGACCATCATTGAAAACCTGGAGGCACTGGATGACCGTTTCGTCCATTTGTGTGACTCCTCAGCAGTGCGTATCCACTATCCCCTTTGCCGGATTTGAACTCAGGGCCTCTAGTCTCCCTCGCGAACGCTTGAACTCTATACCACTGAACTTGCTGGCATCCAACAGTGTTAATGTCCAACCCCAAACAATCCACTAAATTGCGCGACCACCTTCTATTGTACTGAAGTAGATACCTGTCTCTACCAGACGCGGATTAGTTTCAATTTCACTGTTCTGACATATAATATTATCTAATCAAATCGATAATGTATTCCTTATTTCGTTTGTGATAAAATATTAATCATGGATTTGTCAACATGAATTCTGATGAATTTACTCATAGCCATTTTAACTCAAGTATTTCTAGTATTTAAATATTCAAGTAGATATTCAAAATATTTTCTATGGTATAAACGACTACCTTGATTGAATATTCACTCAACGGTGGGAATCAATTTTTGAAAATAAAGATACATTTTCGAATTTAGAATTAGTATTACACTGAATTATTATTAAATATAAATGGAAAAGAAGGTGAAAGAACACACTGCGTTGAGAATTGGGAGCAAACATCAAAATGATGAATAACAACTGGAAAGGATTGTTCAAGACAAAGTTGGATGTAAAATGTTGGTGAGTGGTCTATGCTCCTCCACTAGGGGTATCAGGCATATGTAAGTAAGTAGGAATTAATGAATGCTAAATAATAATTTCAACGATTATAAGTCCAATTGGACATTACAGAAACTGTTTTCATGCATATGAACTTACTTTTCTTCATCATGAGACTGAAATTGAAATGAAGATGAAATGTTTATCAGTCAGTCAGTCAAAAAATTGAAAATATTCGGATTCATTGCATAACATTATTCTGTTTCCATAACTCATGTTAACATTGGTTAGCTATTAATAAACGTGTATGAAATGAAAATAAATTAAGGTTCTACTAAAGCAAGTAGTATTGATATTTCGGCGAGACTATAATTTATGGACGAACCAATAGGATATAAGATAACCCTAAATCTAATTCCTAACCTTAACCACCAACTGTAAATCATAATTTTAATTTCTCACACTGGTTTATAACCCTCATTTGATCCTAGTAATTAGGTGGACACTATCAAAGTCACTTTCGCGTCTGATTTTACTATGATATTCTGTAATTTTGTGTTCAAAAGCATTCGATTGTCCACATTTGTGTTCGCGTTCACTACAACATGATACATTGACAAAAGTGTTTTTTAAGTGGATCATTATCTAATACACACGATTTCATATAAGTTTTATATTTTAAAGCAATGATCATATTTATAATCACAATATATAACGTTTAGCGTTATTAAACGTATAGTGTATTTGTATCAGATGGGTTTTCATGTATATTATAGTAATTTCAATAGTTGAGATCATGAGTCAATTGAAGCTAGACCACCATGAGAGATCTAAAAGCACTGGACGACTGTTTTGTCCTACTGTAGGACACTTCAGCAATGCGCATCCACGATCTCATTTCGCAAGATTCGAACCCAAAACCTATCGTTCTCGCGCGGCATATTTACAAAAATATTGATAACAGTTCAACTTACCGTAAGTAACAATAATATAATTTCTGTTAGAATAAAATGTAAACCATTTAATAAATCTAATAACATTTTCACTAGGAGTTCAGTTACGTATATGATTACATCATAGTTTAATACTATTTAAATGTATATCATGAACTGACCAATCACAAATAGCGCGGTGTAAATAGTTAAGTTGACGAATTTCATTCCATGAATGTAAATAAACAAACATAATGATGTTTTGAAGTTGAAATTTTAGTGCATGAAATATACACAATCCTGTTATGTTCGTATATATGGATTGATTGTTTTAAATGTAAACAAAAATATCATCTGATCGAGATCATACCGAAGTTTGTATTGTTTATTTGTCTAAATGTAATTGTGTACAGATCCGATGTAATCTTATAAATTATTGTTTAAATATTATTGATAATATTTGAAATATAAATTTTTAAAGTAAAGATGGATGGTGGCTAGCAGTGGAATCCAGGACGCGTTTCGTCCTATTTGGAACTCGTCAGCTGGACGTAACTACATCCCAGACTTGTTGATGTTCACTATGGGACTTGAACCCAGTACCGTTCGCTTCGAACGCCATCGCGATGGCGAAATAAAAATTCCTGGATTCTACTGTTAGCCACTATCCATATTTGCTTAAAAGGCTTGTGAATTAAGGCAATGTTGAGGCAATCCGCACAGGATGCACATATGAGACTGATCAACCGCAGTCCTAAATAACAATGAGAAGATACAATCAAAACAATACCAAGTGTATTGATAAAACTTTTGTTATCATATTTTATTATTATTGCTACTATCAGTACATATATCTTCTTACTATCAACTTTTACTTTTACCTATTATGTGCTGTGACGTAATCTGTTTCTCATTGTGATTAATGACTCAAATCGACTTGATTGGTTCAACATAACCGTATAAATATTCATGTATATTAGAGTAAATTCTAATGACGATCTAATTGAAAACAATTGTTCGCTTACATGTGTTATTCTGATTTTGTTTATTACCGAAGTAATAGTAATTACGATAAAACATTGAATAGAATACTGATTATCATTACTAGATTTATGTAATGAAGAGTGGTAGTGTGGTGCGTGCTACTTATATTGACATAAGTAGTATATTATGTTATTTGCGAACAGAATGTCTGGCAGCAGAGAGACAAGAGGATCGAACAGTAAAGAATGGAAACAGAATGCAATTTGTATGATAAATACACAAACAATGAAGTTTGAGTCATTTTGAGACAATTGGCGGACATTTTGAGAATTAAGCATTTACTTTATGATTGTTAGATTTTATTAACAAGTCCTGTAATTTTGTGTTAAATACATTCGATTGTCCCCATCCTGTGTTCTGTTCACTACAGTAGCAGTGATACAACTGAACAAACACTTTAGTAAAAAATAGTAATTATTAAAATCATCATTCATGCGCATACCAGATTAAGCCTTTTCAGTTGCGTGTGATAATTTTTAGATTAACTTGCTAAGAATACATTGTGATATGACTTAAATGTCAGCTGAATAACCAGGCATATAAAGAAGATAATATTGAAGACATTTTAAACTGCTCGACTCTCCATTATTGCACAGACGAAATACGTATAATGTGAAGTGGAGCATTAGATTTAACGAGCGGGAGTACGTGTGTTAAGTTTGTCTTACGTTGTTCCTACTCGTTCCCTTTCCTCTCTTTTGTATATTGTTTTATACTACTTATTTATATTCAGTAAGCAGTTGTAGCCCAACAATTTTCACACTTATGTTGTAAGTCAAGTTGTAACATTCTGAAATGTTCACATATATCTTTAACGTTTATTTTACTTATCATTGTACGTATCATTATAATCACTGTAATTTAATTACTGTTACGGTTATCCACAGTTTTATGCACCTGTTTAAACGCAACAGTTTCCATATTGTTTGCTCTTGGTTCGAGTTTCGGTTGTTCATAAACTGTTATCAAATTTAGACACAGCTATCGGCTGTCTTTGTATTATCGAAGCCTTTGCTATTTTCATTCTTGAACGACGCGTTTAAACGCCTAGACACCTCACAAGTTGAGGTTTGTAACTAAATTTTGTGTATTATTTAATAGAGGACCGCTTTTGTACACAAATCGTTGTTTTGGAACTCCGATTTTGCGCGTATCTCAATCGGGGTTACTTGGACGCTTCGATAGAATTAACAACGTGAAAGATCTAAAAGCAGAATATCCCTACGAGCAATCATATTAACATATTTGAATACAAAGACTTATAAAGCTTTAAGCATTTATCCGTCGGATATTTTCAGTGGTTTCAATGTTTTTGCTTATGAGTCATAAAGCATATGAAGGTATATATATATATATATATATATATATATATATATATATATATATATATATATATATATATATATGGCGTCTGAAAATCAATAACCGCAACAAGATAGGATCCAATACTTATCTGCAAGTATTCGAGTAACTGTTTGCAGCAGTCAGTGGTCAACAATCATCCGCCAAACCACGCCTTATTCTTGAGTTCAACCAAACATGATCTTAATTCTGATGACTTGTCATAATCCAACAACCGAACTATATAATGGAGATATAGATTTATCAAAATCCAGTAATAATGGCATGGATAATGAAAATCAGAATTGTAGGATTACTGAATAAAAGTTATGATTAAAGAAAGGATGAGTGTATGAAGGAATAATAATATTGTACAATAATTCACTTTATAATGATTTTCAGTTTTCTTCATGTTACAACAGCCACCATAATACTATCAGGTAAACAAAGATACTTTCAAATATATTTAGTCACGGCTCTCCTATCTACTTGCGAAATACCTTCCACCACAGACATAAATGTATTTCTCTGTGTTATCCACATTTTTTCCGTCATTTTTTGAATCAAATTACCTACTCCCACTTATTATTCTGATCCTCTATAATCCTATTAACATCATAAAAAGAAGCGTTCATTATAAGTAAATCTGTTAATATGACAGAAGCTGTGATCGTATTTTTAGCAGAAATTTCTGAAAATCAAAAAACAGAAAACTTGTTAGTCGGTCAAACTGCTACAACGTAGGACCTGACACATAAATGCATTGGTTCAAGTTGCCGTACCGCATTAGCACGACAAGATGAACACCAAATTCATAGAAGTAGTTAATTCAATGTTGGTTATATATAAAGGAAAGATTGTATATAAGGATATAGTCCAGAAAGAAAGGATTAGTTGACAGAAAGAAAGATATAAATTGATTTTGATCTCATAGTTTAAGGGAAGACAAAGAGTGTATACACCTACACCATTGTGATCGATTCTAAGCCATGTCACCCAGAGTCTCAAACCATTGGTTACGATAGTCACGCGGACCCCAAATCAAGTAATTTGCATCTACCAACATGGCTAAGACTAGACAACTTGAAAATGTTCCATAAGTGTCAAACAATGTCGTACAATTGCATTTATACGATGATATATTATTATTATTATTATTATTATTATCATAGTGTTATTATTAAGTAATGAAGTAATAACAGATTGATCTATTTTGTATTCATTTAATCTAAAAAACAAAATGTGAGTACATTGTTTTAACATTTGGCAAACTAGAACAAGGTTAATTGGTGAAATTGTAAAACATGGGGACAACCATAGGGTAAATACTGCATTTGCAAAATGTCAATTAATTGTCTCAAAATTGACAATTTCTTTTGCAAATATCAGTGAATCATCTCAAATTTCATTGTTACTGCATTTCCATACATATTGCTTTATGTTCCCGTTCATTCCTCCTCGATCTTCTTGAGCTTCTGCTGCCAAACATTCTCTTCTTGACTAGCGACATATACTACTTATGTTAATTTAAATAGTATACACCACACTATCATATCCACTTATAAACAATTATTAAGCTTGTCTTTAATCCCAATAGCCGGAAATATACTGTCAAAACGAATAATCTATATTACATCTTGTAGACTTCTGACAACTAATAGTTGGACGTTCAATAAGGTGAATGATATGATCTAACATAATAGTTATACAGATTTACATTGGATAATTTAATTGTTCAGCAAAATGTTTTAATATTACAATACTCTTAAATAAATAGAAACTCATTTAATGTAAACTTTGGTTGAATGATCAGTTAGAGTGTTTAGTTTGAGAGGTTTGTCGTTATTCAACTGAGTTAACCATCATCATCATCATCATCATCATCATCATCATCATCATCATCATCATCATCATCATCATCATCATCATCATCATCATCATCATCATCATCATCATCATCATCATCATCATCATCATCATCATCATCATCATCATCATCATCATCATCATCATCATCATCATCATCATCATCATCATCATCATCATCATCATCATCATCATCATCATCATCATCATCATCATCATCATCATCATCATCATCATCATCATCATCATCATCATCATCATCATCATCATCATCATCATCATCATCATCATCATCATCATCATCATCATCATCATCATCATCATCATCATCATCATCATCATCATCATCATCATCATCATCATCATCATCATCATCATCATCATCATCATCATCATCATCATCATCATCATCATCATCATCATCATCATCATCATCATCATCATCATCATCATCATCATCATCATCATCATCATCATCATCATCATCATCATCATCATCATCATCATCATCATCATCATCATCATCATCATCATCATCATCATCATCATCATCATCATCATCATCATCATCATCATCATCATCATCATCATCATCATCATCATCATCATCATCATCATCATCATCATCATCATCATCATCATCATCATCATCATCATCATCATCATCATCATCATCATCATCATCATCATCATCATCATCATCATCATCATCATCATCATCATCATCATCATCATCATCATCATCATCATCATCATCATCATCATCATCATCATCATCATCATCATCATCATCATCATCATCATCATCATCATCATCATCATCATCATCATCATCATCATCATCATCATCATCATCATCATCATCATCATCATCATCATCATCATCATCATCATCATCATCATCATCATCATCATCATCATCATCATCATCATCATCATCATCATCATCATCATCATCATCATCATCATCATCATCATCATCATCATCATCATCATCATCATCATCATCATCATCATCATCATCATCATCATCATCATCATCATCATCATCATCATCATCATCATCATCATCATCATCATCATCATCATCATCATCATCATCATCATCATCATCATCATCATCATCATCATCATCATCATCATCATCATCATCATCATCATCATCATCATCATCATCATCATCATCATCATCATCATCATCATCATCATCATCATCATCATCATCATCATCATCATCATCATCATCATCATCATCATCATCATCATCATCATCATCATCATCATCATCATCATCATCATCATCATCATCATCATCATCATCATCATCATCATCATCATCATCATCATCATCATCATCATCATCATCATCATCATCATCATCATCATCATCATCATCATCATCATCATCATCATCATCATCATCATCATCATCATCATCATCATCATCATCATCATCATCATCATCATCATCATCATCATCATCATCATCATCATCATCATCATCATCATCATCATCATCATCATCATCATCATCATCATCATCATCATCATCATCATCATCATCATCATCATCATCATCATCATCATCATCATCATCATCATCATCATCATCATCATCATCATCATCATCATCATCATCATCATCATCATCATCATCATCATCATCATCATCATCATCATCATCATCATCATCATCATCATCATCATCATCATCATCATCATCATCATCATCATCATCATCATCATCATCATCATCATCATCATCATCATCATCATCATCATCATCATCATCATCATCATCATCATCATCATCATCATCATCATCATCATCATCATCATCATCATCATCATCATCATCATCATCATCATCATCATCATCATCATCATCATCATCATCATCACAAGGTTCTCTTGAAACCAGGATCCATTTAAACAATGGTTATTATTTAGTACTTAGACAAATCTTAGATTCATATAGTTTTTAAACATTATCTCCAATCTTTCAACAAACTGTTTATTTAAACGTAAATAGAAGTATAATATAACAGTAATATTAGATAACCAGCGAAATTTGTATTCCACAAACGTTTTGGTAATACTTTACTACTGAAATATTTACTACCATACTCATTACGACCATTGATTGAGATCATGAACTACTTGATGTTAGACCACTATTGAAAACCTGGAAGAAGTGGACGGACGCTTCGTCCTATTGTGAGATTTATCAACAGTGCCCATTCACGATCCTGACCCGCGGGATTCTGACTCAATGCTGAAACACTAATATTCTTGTATTTGTATTTGATAATTTTGAAGTTTGATTATATTTTCTTGAAAAATCTTGAACCAGATTGCTAGGCAAAATGTTGAATTTACTTCGAATTTATTTGCTGAGATTTCACAAATACATTCTTCTTCCCTAGTATCACGCATCAACTCGTTACTTAAATACTGTGAAACTATTTGATTAAATTTAGGCATAATTGTTATTATCAGTATGCAGTTGTGGAAATTAATATGTTTTTGATTGAGATCATGAACCGATTTATGTTATGCCACCATTGAACATTTGAAAGCACTTAATGGTCGTTTCGTTCTATTTTAGGACTCCTCAGCAGTGCGTATCCACGATTCACATCACCATGTCATCAACCATACAGAAAGTATGGATAAATAAGATTATATTTGGACCGGAAAGTACAGTTAATTCCGTGAAAATGACCTTAGAACTTGAGCATCAATACAATCCGAAATTCTGTCCCCCGTTTTTGTAGCACAGCAAGATCATTTAGTAGTCTTGAACATATTAGTAGTGTCAATATCATGAAAGATTTGACAACTACTGAGGTTGCTAAAATGAAGCATTATCGAAAGTTTACCAGACTAAACATGAAGACGAATAAAATAAATTAACTATTTTGTTTACACAAGACGTTTAAGACAAAAAAAAACTTACGGGTGTGTTAGTTGTTTCAGAAACTTGTTTCTATAAGATTTAATTTAATAAAACACATTTGATGACATAAATTTGCAGGAAAACAGATTTCTGACGTTAAAACTCACTTAAAATTCAAAGGTTTGATTATAGAAAACTGATTTATATTTTGTAATTGATTCAATTGATACAATGTGTTGTTGGTATCTTACTAATAGTAATCTGATGAATTAATATGGAAACTAAAAAAAATCAAATCAGTTTTCGTTATTCAATGATACAATATGTTATTGGCAGCCTCCAAATGCCCTGGTACAGCTGAGAGTGGTGAGTGTCATTTCTCAATCTCGAAATATTCTCACATGTCCACGTGTATACAACAACTGCCAGTGATGTTCTTCTCACTGTCTTCTCGCACCATCGGTCTCGTTTACGAAATTAAAAAGACGGAAAGTGAACTTTTGATACTTTAACCAGCTTGGTGGACACGGAGGATCCACATAGGGCAGTTGGAATACCCTGATTACAAATTATTGAGGTAAATATGCTCAAGGATACTGAAGGAACAAATGATATATGAACCAATTGTTGGCCACCAGTCACCATGGAACTGCATCTCCTGACGTTGATCCACTGCCTTGTGGATCAGACCTTTAGATCGAAGGCTCTGGATGTCTCCCTAAGAAAACTGCCTGCTTCGATTTTGGCACCCGGGTAGTATCATAGCCTTCACACTAATCGAATGATTTATGTGCGTATATCTATTTGGTGCCTTCTTGTACATATTTATGTGTTTAAATAAAATAAATAAATGTTATTGGTGGAAATTAAATTGAAGTAAATAGATGGATTAATGTACATAATACGGAGTTAATTTTCTCTAAATGCCACACGTTATTGCGGGTATTTGAAGAATAAACCAGCTCATGGTTTATCCTTCTTCATACTTATCTCAATTACTTAGATAAAATGCAGATAATTTTAATTCCATAGATAATAAATCTTGATTGTTGACTCCAACCACAAATAAACTGTTTCGCGATAATATACTACTTAAACTGATAACAGTAGTACAAAGTAAATGATAAAATTTTGTCATCAATGAGGACGATGTAGTAACAACTGAGTGATCAATTAGTGTAACTATTTCAGTAATACATGGAGTTGGTCGTCAGTTGATTCTCTCCTTTGGAAATTCCATACATGTTAAACATTACTCTAAATAAGAATCCAATAATTCTCACATGCGAACTGTTAAGTTTTCATTGGTAGTATGTCTTTAACAGTCAATAAATCAAATACCATCTATTGTATGAACAGTAGGTAACTAAATATACGTTTGGATCAAAGAATTTTTTTGAGAAATAAAGCCCTTAATATCCATATCAACTAAATAATACCGTTTTAGAAGCCCTATTAAGGTAAACACTAAATCGAGCGTTGAAAGTAAGTATGAAGATCAAAAGCAAGGCAATATTATTTACAATACGATTTATACTTGTTTATTCCTTATTAACATTGAAACAAACGGCATTAACTCGTTAATGCGTTATAGTATACAATAAAAGTTACTTATACTATTTTATGCATGGTAACCAGTGGTTTTGTCTTTTGTTTGTTTATGGTTTAGGTTGTTATTTTGACCAACAAATTACTAGTTTATTAACATAAGTTGATTCTAATAACTAGAGGCCTATTTGAAATTTCAGTAGTAAAATGAAAACAGTATCGATATTTTCAGTAAACTCACAGTAGTTTGACCTTTTTCAGAAATGTCTATCTGTTAGAATCAATATAAATAATCAACAATAAAATAATATCAGAAGGTTTTTGGTGGAGTTTTGTTCTCTGAGCTGGATGGTTTGATCGTGGAGCTTTCATCGTTCTCTGAACGACATCATCAGCACAAACTTCAGATAGAAGTCTATCTGAAGTTTGTGCTGATGATGTCGTTCAGAGAACGATGAAAGCTCCACGATCAAACCATCCAGCTCAGAGAACAAAACTCCACCAAAATCATCCACCTGAGCTACAAATCTTCTCCACTATCTCAATATCAGAAGGTGTTTTATGGATATTATAGTAATTTTTATTAGTTGAGATCATGAGTCAATTGAGATAGTAACTCACTGAAGTCAATGATAGATATATCGTGGGTTGGTGGAAGTTAGACATTAACACAATTGGATGCCGGATTAGTGGTCTTTAGGTTAGGCATTCGCGTTCGAGACCGTTAAGTCTCGATTTTGAATCTCGCAAGGCGGGACCGTGGATGGGCACTGCTGAGGAGTCATACAATAGAACGAAACGGCCGTTCAATGCTTCCAAGTTTTTCATGTTGATCTAGCTTCAGTTGACTCATGAACTCGACTATTAAGTATAAAATAATTGTTTCAATACGCATTTCTGACAAGGGATTCATATACCTCTTAAAATACTTTTATATTCTATAATTTATTAGTAATAATCATAATTGATAGAATTCTACAAATTATAAAGACTGGGGTAATGTGATAGCTTTAATATTTAGTGTTTCATCATTATACTGGTTAACATGAGTTCAAAGAGCTCGTTGGTTTTGTCTGTGACTGTTATATTGACTAAAACAAGTTTCTATCTTGAGAAAAAGATTGTACAGTACTCTTCAACTAATCTAGCTTGTTAGTTTAATTAACTATGTAATCCTTCATAGATAATTCCTAACAAAGAAAATGGTTTTCGAATACAGTAACATTGCATTTAATCGGCTATTTTGACAGCATAAAGTACAGTAGTTACCAGGACAGAAAATTGACTATACTCAAATAAATCACAAAGTAACTTAGAGGAAAATATAGATAATTTATTTCAATCTTCTGCTAACATATTTGTTACATTTTAACCATCATCACAGAAAAATTTTTAACTCGCTACACATATTATCTCTTGGGTTAAGAAATCTAGAACATATAATCAACTGGTAAAAGTTCAGTTATAATGAAGTTACATTTTAAGTGAGTTCATACACTATCAGAGGAAAATAGTTTCAGTCATAAGATCAATGAATAAAAAGTATAGGCTATGAGAAATCATCCATATATTCTTTTAGTAAACTTACTGTAGTGCCTGCATCTCGAGAACTAAAATAGTGAAATTACACAAAAATAGTGCATGACTTTTTATAGTTAAGGGAAAATTTCCAAATACGTTTGTATATATTAGATTTATATGCAGATAAAGACAGCCAATGTAGCAGTAGTCTCTGCATCAGTAGACCTCAACATACACAAGGGGAAAACCAAGGCCCTCAAATTCAAAACGGAGAACAGCAGTCCAATCACTCTTGATGGCGAAACTCTGGAAGATGTAGAATCGTCGATGAACGAGGAGGTTCAGATGCAGACGTGAAGGCGAGGACTGGTAAAGCAAAGACAGCATTCCTAGAATTGAACAACATGTGGAACTCAAAACAACTTTCAACCAATATCAAAGTCAGAATCTTCAGTACGAACGTCAAGGCAGTTCTACTGTACGGAGCTGAAACTTGGAGAACTACAACAACCACCATCAAGAAGGTACAAGTATTTATAAATAGCTGTCTTCGCAAGATACTGAACATCCATTGGCCGGATACCATCACCAACAGCCTACCATGGGAGAAATTAAACCAGCTTCCAGCTGAATAAGAAATTAGGAAAAGACGATGGAAATGGATAGGACATACATCATGGTAAACATCAAACTGCATCACCAGGCAAGCTCTAACTTGGAATTCTCAAGGGAAGCGTAGAAGAGAAAGGCCAAAGAACACATGACGTCGGATAATAGAAGCAGATATGAAAAGGATGAATAACAACTGGAAGGAGCTGGAAAGGATTTCCCAGGACGGCGTTGGATGTAGAATGCTGGTGAGCGGCCTATGATTCATCACCGGATGTAACAGGCGTAAGTAAGTACATATTTATTTACCTTTGATCATCTCATGGAAGTTAATCGTGTTTCTGTTATACAACATGGACTTTCAAATGAAGTTAAAATGTATATGATATCTTCTGATCTGATGCTTATATATCAACAATTTACAGTGCACTAGCTTTAATGTTTATAGAGTCAAAAAATTCGGCATTGATAAAATTGGTCGGTAGTTCAATAACAATGGAGTTGGATGCAGAAACCGATCGTTGATGATTTGACTAGATTTGTGATAATGGATCAGTATTAAGAATATATGTCGTATAGCTACCAGTAGAATTCAGGTAATCCATTCGGTTTTTCGGATTTGTCAACGGGTGTAAATATTTTTGTTGACGTATACACTAAAACTCGAAGCCCTCAACTTTACACTTCAAAACAAAAACCCTTCACCGACTGAGCTCCTCACTCCAAGGAGCCAATAACCTTTACAACGAGTATAAATGCATTAGAAAGATTTGTAGTTTTATTTTTTACGTATATTGAGATCTGCGATTGATCAACTTTTGAATACTGTCAATACATTTGTATCTGGATCTGTGTTCACTACTTTTTGATTGTTAACAGTTATGCTACTAAAAGCACAGAGTGATAACGATGATTATTGTATTCATATGATCAATAATGAAAATACTGTAGTAACAGTCCATTTACCAAATACTGTGGTAGATAAGCGAGAAGTTAAGTTACCTGGAAAAAGTTTACTTTGATAGAATTTGATAGAATTATGAAGTTTATCCACTTATAAATCAGCTGATTTGAATCAAATATAAAACCTATTTCAATCAGACATAATGTGATTGGTTTACAATTTGGACGAATACTTTGTAACCATTAATCTTCAGACTTTATTCCTTACCTAAATTGTTC